>NW_027315812.1:32966667-33194167 GCF_026437365.1 Eucyclogobius newberryi
CAGTCGTCTCTGTATGTGGTAGAGGACAGTCGTCTCTGTATGTGGTAGAGGACAGTCGTCTCTGTATGTGGTAGAGGACGGTCGTCTCTGTATGTGGTAGAGGACAGTCGTCTCTGTATGTGGTAGAGGACAGTCGTCTCTGTATGTGGTAGAGGACAGTCGTCTCTGTATGTGGTAGAGGACAGTCGTCTCTGTATGTGGTAGAGGACAGTCGTCTCTGTATGTGGTAGTGGGAGGAGCTTACCACTGGCATGAATTTGATGAAGCTGAAGAGATATCCCTTGAAGTCCTTCATGGAACGGCCAATAATGGCACTGCAGCAGAAACACACACATGTCAAAGGTCAGTGCTGTTAATTATGATATAAGATAAGATAAGATATTCCTTTATTGTCCCACATGGGGAAATTTCATTGATGAAAAGAACAGATCACTTATAGGAAGTTTGAAAAACACTCTCAGTAGAAGATCTCTTATAAACAAAAACTCCCATAGACAAAACCTCACATTTCCCAACAAGGGATGGAGGGGAAAATAATAAAGATAAAAATAAATAAATAAATACATAAATACCATTGCATGTGGTCATGACAGTAATTGCACATGAATATGTGTCACGACGGCACAGTAATTGCACATGAATAACGACAGTAATTGCACATGAATATGACGGAATTGTATTACGAGTGTTCAGGACTAACAGTGTTTGTTATAAAGTCTGACAGCAGCAGGAAGGAAAGACCTGCGAAACCTTTCCTTCTGCTGCTCTCCAGAGTGGACAGAGTGTCCTGCAGGTGACAGTGTCCTGCAGGGGGCGACACTCATGGTCCAGCATAGATGTGAATCTAGCCAGGACCCTTCTGTCCCCCACCTCCTGCACCGAGTCCAGAGCACAGCCCAGGACGGAGCTGGACTTCTTGATGACTTTGTCCAGCCTCTTCCTCTCCCTCTCTGTGATGCTGCTGCTCCAGCAGACCACACCTACAGGAGCTGATGCCACCACAGAGTCAGAGAAGGTCTTCAGGAGTGGCCCTGTCAGGAGTGGCCCTGTCAGGAGTGGCCCTGTCACTCCAAAAGACCTGAGTCTCCTCAGGAGGTGGAGCCGACTCTGGCTCTTCCTGTACAGTCTGTGTTATGAGTCCAGTCCAGTTTGTGGTTCAGATGAACACCAGGTCCTTGTATGAGTCACTCTCTCAATGTCCCGTCCCTGGATGTTCACTGGTGAGGGGGCAGTGGGGTGGCGTCTGTGGAAGTCCACCACCATCTCCTTGGTCTTCCCCGCGTTGATGAGGAGGTGGTTCCACAAAGTCCTGCTCCAGTCCTCTGTCCTCCACATCATCATCGTCCGTGATGAGTCCGATGATGGCAGAGTCGTCAGAGAACTTCTGCAGGACACAGCTGTCCGTGTCGTGTCTGAAGTCTGCAGTGTAAAGGGTGAAGAGAAAGGGCGCGAGGACAGTGCCCTGGGGCGCCCCCACACTGCAGGTCCGAGTGTCAGACACACAGTCCCGTGCTCTCACAAACTGGGGTCGGTCTGTGAGGTAGTCCAGGATCCACTCTGCAGGTCATACTCCACACCAGCAGTCTCCAGCTTGTCCCTCAGGAGCAGTGGCTGATGGTGGTAGAGGTCTGCTGTTAACCAAGTCTCTGTGAAAATCAAGACGCTGCTGTCCCTATAAATCCTCTGGGACCGCATGAGGCTCGCTATTTCCGTCATTTTATTTTGAAGGGACCTCACATTACCCATGACTACGGCGGGAACCGGCTTTCTGTTTCCTCCTCTCTATATAGTATAATAGAAGTATAGTGTTGTGTATGCAACTGGTTTGGTAAGACATGATATACACGCTCGGAATCCTACTGAGCAGCACTTAAAAGGAAATCAGCACAAAACAAAGTTATTCCCAGAAGAACTGGAGGTTGTTCTTCTTTGACATGTCTTGTAGAGCTGGTGTGACAAGCGTACATATATGTACATAAAGCTGCAGTACAACTGGACTACCTGGTTCTCCATATACACCGGTCGCATGCAGTGACTTTTATGGATGGGCAAGCAGACCTGGGGTGTTCATCAATATTTAGAAGATCATAGAAAAGTGGAAAAACCTATTATGCAAGTGTGGGCTTCAACCTCAGGTCCCCATTCCTCATCAGAGCTACATGGATAAATAACAGGCCATTTCATGACACAACTTAGTGCTCTATGTTGTTAAAAGACTAAAACTAAAATCTAATCATTATAAATGTGAATATCTATATCTATATCTATTTCTAGATACAATTATCCCTCACTATAACGCGGTTCACTTTTCGCGGACTCGCTCCTTCGCAGATTTGCATCATGCATTGTGTTCTGCATTCTCATTGGCTAAACAGTCTCTCCGCGTCTTCTCTTCCTGTGTGTCAATAACGTTATGGATTAATATGTACACGTATGTAAAACCGCTTGCCAAATTGAAGTTTGCGAGGCCGGTGAGAGCGGCGCGTGTGAGCTGCGGGAGAGAGCGGTGAGAGTACAGTACAAACGTTAATATAGTACTTTTATTTGTTAAACAAATAATTGGGCCTGTAAAAAGTTTGTGTTCCTTGCTTTCAATGTTTTATGGAGTATTTCATTGTATAATAACTGTAAAAAAATAAAGGTTTCTACTTCGCGGATTTCGATTCCCGCGGGTTCTTCTTGGAACGTAACCCCCACGATAAACGAGGGATCACTGTATAGATATAGATATATATAGATGTCTGTCTGTCTGTATAGATAGTGGTGTCGGGGTCGCTGTGGTGTCGGGGTCGTCGGGGTCGCTGTGGTGTCGGGGCCGCTGTGGTGTCGGGGTCGTCGGGGTCGCTGTGGTGTCGGGGCCGCTGTGGTGTCGGGGCCGCTGTGGTGTCGGGGCCGCTGTGGTGTCGGGGCCGCTGTGGTGTCGGGGCCGCTGTGGTGTCGGGGCCGCTGTGGTGTCGGGGTCGCTGTGGTGTCGGGGTCGCTGTGGTGTCGGGGTCGCTGTGGTGTCGGATGGTGTCGGGGTCGCTGTGGTGTCGGGTGGTGTCGGGGCCGCTGTGGTGTCGGGTGGTGTCGGGGTCGCTGTGGTGTCGGGGCCGCTGTGGTGTCGGGGCCGCTGTGGTGTCGGGGCCGCTGTGGTGTCGGGGCCGCTGTGGTGTCGGGGCCGCTGTGGTGTCGGGTGGTGTCGGGGCCGCTGTGGTGTCGGGTGGTGTCGGGGCCGCTGTGGTGTCGGGGCCGCTGTGGTGTCGGGGCCGCTGTGGTGTCGGGGTCGCTGTGGTGTCGGATGGTGTCGGGGTCGCTGTGGTGTCGGATGGTGTCGGGGTCGCTGTGGTGTCGGGTGGTGTCGGGGCCGCTGTGGTGTCGGGTGGTGTCGGGGCCGCTGTGGTGTCGGGTGGTGTCGGGGTCGCTGTGGTGTCGGGTGGTGTCGGGGTCGCTGTGGTGTCGGGGCCGCTGTGGTGTCGGGTGGTGTCGGGGCCGCTGTGGTGTCGGGTGGTGTCGGGGCCGCTGTGGTGTCGGGGCCGCTGTGGTGTCGGGGCCGCTGTGGTGTCGGGGCCGCTGTGGTGTCGGGGCCGCTGTGGTGTCGGGGCCGCTGTGGTGTCGGGGCCGCTGTGGTGTCGGGTGGTGTCGGGGCCGCTGTGGTGTCGGGGTCGCTGTGGTGTCGGGGTCGCTGTGGTGTCGGGGTCGCTGTGGTGTCGGGGTCGCTGTGGTGGAGCACATACTGTGTAAAGAGTGATGATCCAACTGAAATGTTTGATGATGTCACCTTTCTATCATGGTGCCGTTCTGGATCATCCACACGTCGCAGTAGGTCCTGGTCACCAGCATGGCAGCAATGAGGACCAAGTATCCACTCTACGGAGGTACACACAGTTACACACACACAGTTTCACACACACAGTTTCACACACACAGTTTCACACACACAGTTTCACACACACAGTTTCACACACACAGTTTCACACACACAGTCTCACACACACAGTCTCACACACACACACACACAGTTTCACACACACAGTTTCACACACACAGTTTCACACACACAGTTTCACACACACAGTCTCACACACACAGTCTCACACACACACACACACAGTTTCACACACACAGTTTCACACACACAGTCTCACACACACAGTCTCACACACACAGTCTCACACAGTCTCACACACACACAGTCTCACACACACAGTCTCACACACACAGTCTCACACACACAGTCTCACACACACAGTCTCACACACACAGTCTCACACAGTCTCACACACACACAGTTTCACACACACAGTCTCACACACACAGTCACACACACACAGTCACACACACAGTCACACACACACACAGTTTCACACACACAGTCTCACACACAGTTTCACACAGTCACACACACACAGTTTCACACACAGTGACAGACAGACACACACACACATACAGTTACACACATACAGTTACACACATACAGTTACGCACATACAGTTACACACATACAGTTACACACATACAGTTACGCACATACAGTTGCACATCATAAAGTACTATCAGCATGTCCTTGGCCCTATCTGCTGGGTCAAGGGTCCGTCACGTGAGCCCTAGTGCACTTGTGTGCACTTGTGTGCACTTGTGTAACCATCAGTTTGGGGCAGAGGTAACTAGCGGTAGCATTAGCAGTGTTAGCTCATATTTACCAGCCTGACTCATGCCTGGCACTTAGTCAAACGTGGAAGTAGAAGATACTGAGGGAAACATCAGATTGGCTTCATTTATCTTTGACAGCACAACAGCTAATGCATTAAGGATGTCAAAATCTCAACTTTATTGTGTTATGAATACCAATTTGTTCTTTATTCTGTTGAACATATTACACAGCACAGATTCAGTTTAGCACAGATATGTATGCATATGAAAGCTTTTCATGGTTCTCATTTTCTTGGGTAGGATGGTCCCTGTTTATCAGAGTTGATAAAGACAAAGAAGAGTTGAAAATTGTAGAGTTCTAAAAAGGTAAAGTTTTTTTCTCATTTGTTCACATTTATAAAAAGAATTACCCTCTCTGTCCCATTTTATATATTTCATAGATTGGGGGAACAAATTGTTAATACTTTTGTGTAATTTAGTTATTGTTCCCCTTGTGCTGATCAATAATCTTTGATAAATATTTGGTGTTACAGTGGTCGTTGCTTAGTTTAATTTCTTGGTTATAATAAGTCCTTATTTGTAAAAAACTATAAAAGTTTCTCAAAGTCAAAGGATTCTTTCAACATATGATTCTCTTTTACCACATGGTGGACAATCTTTATACATTTTGTTATCCTAACCTTACATCTCAGATCTGTGCCGTTAGGCTCAGAATGTGGATCATGAGCAAACCAATTTAAGATTCCAACATGCTTGTTTGCTTCATATTCTTTTGATACCTTGCCATATACATCTTAATATCGTTTTATTCCACTCATTAAAGCAGCAGGTTGATGATACATTTAAAATATGTTTTAATCTTTGAAGCGATTCTGTTTGCCATTTAAATTGATAGGTTTTTCTAAAGGTCAAGGTCATTTTACTTTTATTTTGTGTCCAGACAATGAACCACATTAGGTATGGACATTTCTGATATGTTTTAATATAGTAGAACAACATTTTATGTTCTGTCCCATCAACTGTAACATCATAAATAGTTTTTTGATTGCTTTATACTTGGAACATCGGCCTAATACATTTGACAAACAAGAAGGGGGACCAAGCACAGCCCTGCCTCACCCCCTTTCAAGAGTCAGTGGATCTGTCGGATGACCGTTGATTTTAATTCTTGAAGTTGGACCATTGTAAAGAGCGCCAATATTATTTAGAATTGAATCTTTAATTGAATCAGCTAACTGACTCTAAAGCTTTTTCAGCATCCAAACTTATTAGAACAGCTTTAAAACAAACGTTCCACTGGCATCACTACACTGCCTTATTATGGGTGTGGGAAAATGGAAGATTCTGGATTGATTATGAATCCTCAAAAATAAATGGTATTTGGAAGTCAGTATTTGTGCTGCATTCACAGTCTTTAAACACACATGACCAGTGAGTGACTGTGTGTAGTATTACATGCTGTAGTAACAGAGACTTATGTCTCAGTTGGTGGTTTAGAATCTGTGTTTGAATGTGTCAGTTTCACATCAGTAAAGTTTGAGATTTGAAGACATTTTGAAAAATAAAACTTCTGACAGTTTAAATGATCCTTTAACAAAACTGAGAAGTAATCATAACTGTTTACTGTAATCTATATGGATTCTGGTCTTTGTTTATAATATGGTTGCTAGGTAACTGCTGTAATTACCTCTACCTATTTGTTGCCCTTGACCAACCATAAAACCAGAAACGTTATAAATTTCACCAAAATTGTTATTAAACTGAGGACAACTAGGCAAAATGTTTAGTCAAATCAGAAATATAAATCATGTTTACTACATGAAATGAATAGTCTAACCTGTCATATGTACTTAAAAAAAAAAAAAAAAATCTAATCTAAATCCGAAGCGCAAGGAACTTAAAGATTCACCCCCCTCGTAATCAAGTATTCTTTTATGCCCGTACATTCCTAGAGAAAAGTCTAGGTGTAATGCTCTGGTCCAGTAGGAACACACTGCACATACCTCCACGCAGAAGACTCTCGGCACCATGATCCGCACGATCCGTAGAATCCTGGAGAAGAACACTTTGTCCACGGAAGCCTTGTCCTTTCGCCCATCTTTCTGTAAAGCACACACACTAATGATTTATTGAAACACTTTTTACAAGAACATGGATCCAACACTAAAGACACGCCAACATGTTGTTCACTGCCATCCACACTCCATGCCTGTTGGGCAGAAGCAGCTCTGATGTCTCTCTCTAGCAGCATGAACTCACAGCTAAGTCATAGTTTACTGTACCACGTTATATTCCCCCACCAAAATAAAACCGACAGGAAACCCTAACACTTAACAAGTAAATTAGTAGAGCGGCAACTAAGAATAAAAAGCAAAATGAGTGACCACACAGTTCCTATGAAAGGCTGAAATATAATATATAAAAAGGCGTATATATGTGCCCTCCGGAGTATAAATCGCACCAGCCAAAAAATGCCTAATAGAGAAGAAAAAACACAGTATAGTGGAGTATAGGTCGCATTTTTTGAGGAAATGTATTTGATAAAATCCAAGACCAAGAACAGACATTTCATCTTGAAATGTAATTTAAAATAATAACAGATTAACTGTATGTTTAGTATCTCCTGAGGTTTGAACCTGTGATCTACTGGAGCAGTTCTCAGGGGGAGGGGCATGTATTCAAAACTAGTGGTTCCCCCATTATACAGGAGGAGGGGCTATGGAGGAAAAAATGAATACATATTTTTTAAATGGGGGACAGACCTACTCACCAGATCACACACTAGATTTGGAGCAAAGTGATCCCATTGGCTGCTGGACACCACATGACCTGACCAGGTTTATTTATTAACCTTTATTTAACCAGGAAAGTCCACTGAGATTTAGAAGGTCTTTTTCAGGGGAGTCCCTGCAGTCTTACGAATTCATTATATCTGATGTAGAATAATGCAAGTTTTTAAATGAATAGAAATATGATTGCTTTTGTAAGTTTGAGGTAGAATATAAATGGAACATGGGCTGTGAAGGAGAACTCTGCTTTAGCACTGATTCATCACACACTGGACTGTGACGGACTCTCTCTTGTTCAACCCTGTCACAGATGTGCAGCGATGTGATTGGCTGATTACATGTAACGCAGGAGAGAAGTCGCTGCACACAAACAGCGCAGTGTACCACGCTCAAACACACATCCAGTGTAGTGTTGACCTTATTCGGCCCCACCCCTTTTTGACTTCCATTGTAATGACACTTCCAATCCAGTGGGAACTCTGTTGGTTTAAATGTAGAATGAAAAGTCTTGATGGTAAAACATGTAGACTGTGTAAAATGTCCAACGATCACGTGACCAACAAGTCAACAAAGTACCGATTCCCTGGGCGGCCCAAAAATGGCTTTTTGTCAATGTCTGTGTTCACGACTACAACTGGAAGAAGGATCATGTCGTATTGCGGGGCCCAGACGGGCACTCCACAGAGGAGGAGCTGATGCAGCGCTGCACTCCACAGAGGAGGAGCTGATGCAGCGCTGCACTCCACAGAGGAGGTGCTGATGCAGCGCTGCACTCCACAGAGGAGGAGCTGATGCAGCGCTGCACTCCACAGAGGAGGTGCTGATGCAGCGCTGCACTCCACAGAGGAGGTGCTGATGCAGCGCTGCACTCCACAGAGGAGGAGCTGATGCAGCGCTGCACTCCACAGAGGAGGAGCTGATGCAGCGCTGCACTCCACAGAGGAGGAGCTGATGCAGCGCTGCACTCCACAGAGGAGGAGCTGATGCAGCGCTGCACTCCACAGAGGAGGTGCTGATGCAGCGCTGCACTCCACAGAGGAGGAGCTGATGCAGCGCTGCACTCCACAGAGGAGGAGCTGATGCAGCGCTGCACTCCACAGAGGAGGAGCTGATGCAGCGCTGCACTCCACAGAGGAGGAGCTGATGCAGCGCTGCACTCCACAGGAGGTGCTGATGCAGCGCTGCACTCCACAGAGGAGGAGCTGATGCAGCGCTGCACTCCACAGAGGAGGAGCTGATGCAGCGCTGCACTCCACAGAGGAGGTGCTGATGCAGCGCTGCACTCCACAGAGGAGGAGCTGATGCAGCGCTGCACTCCACAGAGGAGGTGCTGATGCAGCGCTGCACTCCACAGAGGAGGAGCTGATGCAGCGCTGCACTCCACAGAGGAGGTGCTGATGCAGCGCTGCACTCCACAGAGGAGGAGCTGATGCAGCGCTGCACTCCACAGAGGAGGAGCTGATGCAGCGCTGCACTCCACAGAGGAGGAGCTGATGCAGCGCTGCACTCCACAGAGGAGGTGCTGATGCAGCGCTGCACTCCACAGAGGAGGAGCTGATGCAGCGCTGCACTCCACAGAGGAGGTGCTGATGCAGCGCTGCACTCCACAGAGGAGGAGCTGATGCAGCGCTGCACTCCACAGAGGAGGTGCTGATGCAGCGCTGCACTCCAGAGGAGGAGCTGATGCAGCGCTGCACTCCACAGAGGAGGAGCTGATGCAGCGCTGCACTCCACAGAGGAGGAGCTGATGCAGCGCTGCACTCCACAGAGGAGGAGCTGATGCAGCGCTGCACTCCACAGAGGAGGTGCTGATGCAGCGCTGCACTCCACAGAGGAGGTGCTGATGCAGCGCTGCACTCCACAGAGGAGGAGCTGATGCAGCGCTGCACTCCACAGAGGAGGAGCTGATGCAGCGCTGCACTCCACAGAGGAGGAGCTGATGCAGCGCTGCACTCCACAGAGGAGGAGCTGATGCAGCGCTGCACTCCACAGAGGAGGAGCTGATGCAGCGCTGCACTCCACAGAGGAGGAGCTGATGCAGCGCTGCACTCCACAGAGGAGGAGCTGATGCAGCGCTGCACTCCACAGAGGAGGTGCTGATGCAGCGCTGCACTCCACAGAGGAGGTGCTGATGCAGCGCTGCACTCCACAGAGGAGGTGCTGATGCAGCGCTGCACTCCACAGAGGAGGAGCTGATGCAGCGCTGCACTCCACAGAGGAGGTGCTGATGCAGCGCTGCACTCCACAGAGGAGGTGCTGATGCAGCGCTGCACTCCACAGAGGAGGTGCTGATGCAGCGCTGCACTCCACAGAGGAGGAGCTGATGCAGCGCTGCACTCCACTCCACAGAGGAGGAGCTGATGCAGCGCTGCACTCCACAGAGGAGGTGCTGATGCAGCGCTGCACTCCACAGAGGAGGAGCTGATGCAGCGCTGCACTCCACAGAGGAGGAGCTGATGCAGCGCTGCACTCCACAGAGGAGGAGCTGATGCAGCGCTGCACTCCACAGAGGAGGAGCTGATGCAGCGCTGCACTCCACAGAGGAGGTGCTGATGCAGCGCTGCACTCCACAGAGGAGGAGCTGATGCAGCGCTGCACTCCACAGAGGAGGTGCTGATGCAGCGCTGCACTCCACAGAGGAGGAGCTGATGCAGCGCTGCACTCCACAGAGGAGGAGCTGATGCAGCGCTGCACTCCACTCCACAGAGGAGGAGCTGATGTGGTTAGATCCAGAGTTTGGTGTTCAGGCTCGGGTCCAGACGGTGCTCATTGTACCCGATGGTCTATGTGGGAATGTAGTGCCAGTTAGCAAAGGTTAGTACACACTGCACATGCTGGACTAACACATGTTAACGTGCACCATCTGATATGAACTCTAATACAGGTCAGGTCAGGTCAGGTCAGGTGAAAGGTCGCCGCACCTGAGCACGTTACTGCTAGACTGTAAAGCTAATAATAGCACATAAATACTAGCCATACCTCTGCGGCCAAGAGTAGCTCTGTGGATCCTTGTCTGAGGAGAAGAAACACAAAACAGATTCAGTGAGAGCGACTGTAGCTTCAAACAGGGCACATCCACCTCACTGTTAACATGCAACGCACAAAAGGAGCACCACCACCACCAGCACCACCAGCACCACCAGCACCACTACTGTGCTATTACTACTGTGCTATTACTACGGTGCTACTGCTGTAGTACTGCTGCCCTAACTACTACTGTTAACATGAAGTATTAAAAGTTTGATCCTAGATTAGTAAATGATCTCTCTTTGTATAACATATTATGCTTTTTTCAGATATTTAGTATTGAACAATAACAAAAGTAAATCATAATTTTACAATATTGATCTAAATGGCTTAAAAAGATCTATTGACATTTACACATTATTATTTTTGAAAAGAGATCATGTGACCCGTGGCATCGTCATTTTTCAAATAATCAACTTTGGGGGATGTGGGCGGGGATAGGGGGTAGGTGAAAACGGTCAGGACATGGACAAAACATGCAGGAATCAATCAAAATGGCGGTGGTCCAGTAGTTAAGGCACAGCACACGTATGCCAGGCTCCAAGTGCAGCTGGCCGATTCCCGACTCCGACAATTTACTGCATGTCCTTCCTTTTCTCTCACCCCCATTTAAAAATCTTGATTTTTAAATTGAGTAAGATAATGATGAAACACTGTTCAAGGTTATGAACAAGTGGATTTTGCCTGTGTATTGGTCTTGCATTTATCAACCTGGCACTCCACTTCATCTTGCAGCTCTCCCAGCTAAACGTCCCCGACTCCGACTCCACCTGCAGGTGGGGGAGCGCCGACTCCACCTGCAGGTCGCCGACTCCGCCTGCAGGTGGGGGAACGCTAGAGCTGGGTTGAAATAATCGTTTTTCCGATTTTTAAATCGATTTGCATATTAATGACCGATTATCGATTCGTACGTCCAAAGATCGATTTATCGATTTTGTTAAAATGTTTTCTACATTTCCCTCAGTGAACTTCAATCCACCTTCAAGAGAGATAATTCAGGACTCCTGGATTCTCTTTCTTGAAGGTAGATTGACCCTTAACCTTTCATCAGTCTTCCATCAGTAACTACAATACTCTGTTTCATATTGATATAATACTAGTTTTAATATGTTGCTTCTCTCCACAGTCATGAAGTGAAAGAAACGGTTCAAATACATTTTTCATTTTCAATAACATTAACCCCTGGATCGAATCGAGATCGAATCGGAAATCAGATCGAAATTGGAGCGAATCGGATGGGATCTGAGAAATCGGAAAAAATCTATTTTGAAACGTAAAAATCGGAATCGATTCTTGAAATTTGAACTCCAGCCGACTCCACCTGCAGGGGGCTCCACAGGGCTGTGTACTTTCTCCTCTGCTCTTCTCCCTGTACACAAACTGCTGCACCTCCAGCCATGACTCCGGAAAACTGATTAGGTTTGCAGACACCCTCATCACCATGACGACACCGCCCTCATCACCATGACGACACCACCCTCATCACCATGACGACACCACCCTCATGGGGCTCATCTGGGACGGGGATGAGTCTGTTACAGGAGGTGGAGCGGCTGGTGCAGCAGGAACAACCTGGAGTTCAACACCAGAAGACAGTGGAGATGATGGTGGACTTAAGGAAAGTCACAGCCCCCCTGGATTTTTGTATCCAACTTACATTGGACGTGTCAAACTCGGAATATAAGCGGTGACTATGTTTGTATTTGTGTTTAGTGGATGTCCACTTGTGTGTGTTTTTTTTCTCAGTCTCATTTTCATTAATTAATTGTATTCATTTATACAGGGAAAACCCAATGAGAAAAGTTCTCTTTTTCATGAGTCACTGTTAAAACACAACACAGAATAAACGACAAACAAACACAGAATAAACGACAAACAAACACAGAATAAACGACAAACAAACACAGAATAAACGACAAACAAACACAGAATAAACGACAAACAAACACAGAATAAACGACAAACAAACACAGAATAAACGACAAACAAACACAGAATAAACGACAAACAAACACAGAATAAACGACAAACAAACACAGAATAAACGACAAACAAACACAGAATAAACGACAAACAAACACAGAATAAACGACAAACAAACACAGAATAAACGACAAACAAACACAGAATAAACGACAAACAAACACAAAATAAACGACAAACAAACACAGAATAAACGACAAACAAACACAGAATAAACGACAAACAAACACAGAATAAACAACAAACAAACACAGAACAAACGACAAACAAACACAGAATACTGTTCATACATACATACATACATACACAAAGATATACCAGGGTTCAGATTAAGGATTTTCACTTGTATAGCGGTGCTGCTAAACAATCCGTTAATTTTTCTAAATTTGTATAGCAATTTGATAATTGCATAGCAAAACACGAAAGTGACTAACAATCAATATTTTCCATTGATATAACACGATTATTTATTTAAATGTATTTGTAAACATTCTATTAAAGAAAACTCTTAACAAATTAACTTTTAAATACCTTTTTAAAGATTTTTTATTTAAATAAAACTTGCAAATAAAATTAATTGTTGAACAAATTAATCAACACAAAGTCAGATGGCCTAGACAGAACTTTCTTCCATATCATCATCAATCAGATGACTATTTGCAGGAGTCTCATTTACATATTAATTGTCATTACAAAAATATGTGTTAAGCTTCTGATAGAAAGATAAATGTTGCTGTAGTGTTTCCATCATGGTGTATTTTATCTGTTATTCAAATTGTAACGCTCTATTTGACGTTCCATTCCATTTTTCGTTTTGCTATTTGTTGACGGTCCCTAAGCACTCGTCTCGGCTCTGCACATTCGGATCAGTGTAATTCGCTGCGCCCAAAATACGCATCTGATTGTTAAAAACAAGGTTGTGTCACTGCAGTGTAAATATGAATAGTTTGGCATGTGAATGATCTGTAAAGACTTTTGTGTTTAGGAGCTATTGACCTCGGAAGTCCGAATCTGTGACACTAACTTTACCGCACATGGCTCCTCCCACTTTCAGACACTGATCTGTGACAGCAGCGGGACTCGCCATGACAACACAGCGTCCTACATGTGTCATGATGTTGTTGACGATTGATTGACGAGTGATCAGTACTTTTTAGGCGCTTTGGTTCTAAAATTGACACACATTTTTGTATCGCAAAAGCTGCTTATTCTGAACCCTGTATACATATATACATACATACATACACATATACATAAATACATACATACATACATACATACATACATACATACATACAAACATACAAACATACAAACATACATATATTTAAAGCAAATAGCCATGCTGCAATAAAGTCTTTTTAACTATGTTTTCATACATCAACAGTGCCTTGGTTTTTCTTGTCTTTGGAATACTCAACATAGTTCTTCATATAGTTTGCAACAATATTATGGTAAAACTTTGACAATATCAGATTATTATGAGTTATTAGTGTAGCGCTATCAATACTATCCCCATGGAGACCCTCCACCAGAAGAGTTACATTTAAGACTCATGTATAAAATGCTGATTTAAAGTTTAGGCTTTAATAGTACATCATATTCTGTTACGTCCTGTATTTGTTTAGTCCCGTTTGAAAGATAAAATAAGCTTTATTTGTCCCACAATGGGGGAATTGCAGTGTTGCAACACAGATTAGGCACAAAAGTAAAATGCTATTATAGAAGTATAATATAATAAAGTTTATAATAGTTGAGAGTTGATATCCATTAGAGTTTGGCCTGGATTCAAGTTTCTCAGTTTGGTAGTTACAGGTCAACCTAGATATGCGCGTGTGATTAATGAGTGTCATAATCCATAACTCAGTAACCACCAAGTATCTCTAGATAAACTCACGTCAAAGTAACAAAAAGGACATATCTGCGGACTTGGATGAGCTCTTGACACATGATTGTTGTGCTAAACGTTTAAAGTTAAATCACTGACACAACACGAACTTTACAATAAGAAGTTGAAATGGTTTGGTGAGTAACTGTGTCTTTTACCTGTGTTGTCTGTTCGCTCGTCTTCTCTGCCGGAGCAAGTACAACACCAACAGGACGCCCGCTCCTATGGAAGAGTTTTTAGCTGTCAAATATTTACTGATGGCCGCCATGTTCCTGACACGACCGGGCCGGTGGTGAGTGGTCCGTGCGGGGCCGAGCAGAGCGGACACACGGGAGCCCGGAGGGAGACACACGGGAGACACACGGGAGACACACGGAGAGTGACAGGAGAGTGACAGGAGAGTGCCCGGGGAGAGGAGCTACTTCCGCATGCACCCCGGCCCCGATGCTGATTGGACGAGGCCTTCTTCTTCTTCTATTTGTTCTTCTTCTTTTAATCGGCGGGTCACAACTAAGGATGACAGTGCATACCGCCACCTACTGTACTGTGATAGTACTTTACATTCTAGTGATGGTTAATGTTATTCTTAATAATTACGATGGCATTCATTTGAAGTAGTATTTATTTATTGTAAATATTAAATTATTAAAATTAATACCAATAATAATATATCATAAATATATCTTTTATGAAATTTCCCCATGTGGGACAATAAAGGAATATCTTATCTTATCTTAGCACTATTTCTGACCATCTGTACATTTTGTGTACATACTCATACTACATACTAATTTTATAAGTAAATTCTTAATCTTATGCATGTCTTATTTGATTTATGTTGCTATTATTATTATTGTTGTTGTTATTATTAGGCCCGAGCGCCACAAGCTGGCGAGAGGCCTATTAATCTCGTAAGGCCGTGCAAAGCACGGCTGCGAAAGTGCGCACGTAGTGCGCACGAAATCGAGCGCGAAGCGCTCGCCCACTTCCAAACACTCACTAACGCACTCCTTCACTCATGCACGCCCCGTGCATACTAATTAGTAGTAGGAAAATGGAACATTACCGTTGTAAACGGGCGAAGCCCGTGCAAAAGTGCGTACTAAACGAGCACTTTACATTGAGATGACGACCGCGAAGTACAGTGAACTAACATGACCAAACATGTGAACTAACATGACCAAACATGCGGGCGCAGCCCGCATGTTTGGTACCCCGTCGCCCCTGGCAAGTACAGTGAACTAGCCCATGCCGAAGGCATGGATCATGCATACTTACTCCTGCTATGACAGAAATAGTCAACAATTAGTGAATGGGCGTAGCCCATTCACTAATTGTTGACAACAGCAGCGCGAAGCGCTGCATTCCTCCAAAAACCCTCCTGGCATCGTCCCGTACGCGAGAATCCATGCCGCAGGCATGGGCCATGCTTGTATCTGCTCAAATCAATGGAAGTCTATGGGGAGTGGGCGGGGCATCCCGACGGAATAGGGAGTAATGATGATTCCACCCCATGGCGGCATCGGGAAGGCTTAGAGCTTTCAAACGATGTATAATTTGTTGTTATAGTGGAAACGGCTATATTGTTTTTGCTAAAAATATTATTAGGCCCGAGCCCCAGCAGGGCGGAGGGCCTATTGCTCCCGCAACGCTGCCGAAGGCAGCGTTGCAACTGTCTGACCAAACATGCGGGCGCAGCCCGCATGTTTGGTACCCCGTCGCCCCTGGCAAGTACAGTGAACTAGCCCATGCCGAAGGCATGGATCATGCATACTTACTCCTGCTATGACAGAAATAGTCAACAATTAGTGAATGGGCGTGGGCGGGGCATCCCGACGGAATAGGGAGTGACGAGCGCGTAAGCGCTCGTAATGATGATTCCACCCCATGGCGGCATCGGGAAGGCTTAGAGCTTTCAAACGATGTATAATTTGTTGTTATACTGGAAACGGCTTTATTGTTTTTGCTAAAAATATTATTTTTATTAGGCCCGAGCCCCAGCAGGGCGGAGGGCCTATTGCTCCCGCAACGCTGCCGAAGGTGTATAATCATATACACAAACGGGGGCATCAAAAGTTAGTCATATTTTGATTTTAAGTGGTACGGTCTCTGTGCCGTGGAGCTGCAAATATACTGTCACAAATGGGAAAACGCCAAATCTTTGAAATGTTCACATTTACGCTTCACACTTTAACGAACTCCTCCTAGTGCGTTTGGCCCACTGATCTCAAAATCATTGTACCTGCTCTAGACAAGTGGGGCATCTAAAGTTATTCAAATTTTATCGATAACATTTACGGTCTCTGTGCAGCTGAGCCGCAAACTTTTCGCAGAATTTGGACTATTTGGCCTTCAGAGTGGCCTATAAACAAGAGTTTTTCCAAATGACATGACATTTTGCACACAATTCTCATTTGCCATCCCCAAATTAAAAGTATGGGAGCCAAAATCATGTTTGGTAAAGCGTAGCCGTAGCGATGACAGAAACATCCCATGTTATCCCTATGGGGAAACCGCAAAATCTCTAAAATGACCACATTTTTACACTTCACACTTTAACAAACTCCTCCTAGGGCGAATACCCGATCAAGTTCATATTTGGGGAGAATCATCTACACAAGCGGGGCATCAAAAGTTATTCATATTTTGATTTTAAGTACTAGGGTCTCTGTGCGGTAGAGCTGCAAATATATGTCACAAATGGGAAAAACGCCAAATCCTTGAAATGTTCACATTTATGCTTCACACTTTAATGAACTCCTCTGTGGGCAATAGCTCGATCAAGCTCATATTTTGGGAAAATAATCTACACAAGCGGAGCATCAAAAGTTATCCATATTTTTATTCCAAGTGTCACGGTCTCTGTGCGCTGGAGCTGCACATTTGACCGACATTTGTGTTCATTTGCACTGGTTAAGCACAGCATTGTACATGTACAATGTGTCGCTGTCTTAGTTCTTAGACAATTGCGTTAGCGCCATCTCTGTAAAATGCAGAGAGCAGAGTCGGAAGGCCGGCGGCCCGCGAGGGCCGTTGGATGCCGCTTGCGGCTTTAATTCTTTCTTTCTTCTTCTTCTTCTCGGGACCAACCCCCCTATTTTTCACCCAGTGAACATTGACGAAAAGTCACAAAAATTAGCACACCTCTAAAAATCGTGCCTCTCTACATTCTGGCTATTTCCTTTTTCTAAAATTTAAAAAATTGGCGCGTCAGCGCCCCCAAATGTACCAAAAATGCATTGAGAGATGGGAAATGACCCAAAAAAAATCTGATCGTAGAATCATGAAATTTGGCGCAGAGGTAGATGGTGACAAGAGAAGTAAAAAATATTATTACGGCAACGCCGTCCGCCCAACCAAATGTCGGCCATATTGCTTCAAAAATGGCTAAACATGACTTCGGAGTTTTTCCAAACGTCGTACTTTTACGAACTCCTCCCAGGGCGGTGGCCCTAAAAAGCTGAAATTTGGTGAAAATGCTACTGAGGAGTGGGACATCAAAAGTTATCCAAATGACATTGACCCTGTCACGGTCTCTGTGCGGCGAAGCCGCAAACTGCAGCAAGAATTTCAGAAATCTCCCAAATTTAACATTTCTGCCGTTTGCGCAGATAAAGTCCGAATTGCGTCAAATTAGAATCAGTTGTTAAACTCTTTGCCCTAAACCTACTTAAAGTGAAATAAATTAATTTGGAGCCACAGCGCCCCCTACAGATTTTATATGGAGGTTAAATGTTTAGTTTTGCGAAATTATATGAAATTTGACACACAACTCAATTTTGGCGTCCCGATCAAAAAAGTCAATGAGACCCATGTCATAATTGTTATGGCTTTGCCGTAACGATGACCAAAACCTCCCATGTTATTCCAATGGGGAAATCGCCAGAACATGTTTACACTTTATACTTTCACCAACTCCTCCCAGGGCGTTAGACATATTAACCTGAAATTTGGTGAGACTCATCTTCAGGACCATCAAAAGTTATCCACATTTTTATTCAAAGAGTCACGGTGTCTGTGCGGCAAAGCTGCACATTTTGCCAAGAATTCAAAATAAAATTGCTTTTTGATGGTAAAACAAAGGGGAGAAGATGTGACAGTGTCACAGATTCAGCAGTAGATGTAATAAAAGGACAATTGGGGCACTTAGCGCCCCCTCCTCTTGCGGCGTGGCGGCGGCGTGGCGAGGGCCGATCATTGCCGCTTGCGGCTATATTTCTTTCTTCTTCTTTCTTCTCGGGACCAACCCCCCTATTTTTCACCCAGTGAACATTGACGAAAAGTCACAAAAATTTGCACACCTCTAAAAATCGTGCCTCTCTACATTCTGGCTATTTCCCTTTTCTAAAATAAAAAAAAATTGGCGCGTCAGCGCCCCCAAATGTACCAAAAATGCATTGAGAGATGGGAAATGACCCAAAGAAAATCTGATCGTAGAATCATGAAATTTGGCGCAGAGGTAGATGGTGACAAGAGAAGTAAAAAATATTATTACGGCAACGCCGTCCGCCCAACCAAATGTCGGCCATATTGCTTCAAAAATGGCTAAACATGACTTTGGAGTTTTTCCAAACTTTTACGAACTCCTCCCAGGGCGTTGGCCCTAAAAAGCTGAAATTTGGTGAAAATGCTACTGAGGAGTGGGACATCAAAAGTTATCCAAATGACATTGACCCTGTCACGGTCTCTGTGCGGCGAAGCCGCAAACTGCAGCAAGAATTTCAGAAATCTCCCAAATTTTACATTTCTGCCGTTTGCGCAGATAAAGTCCGAATTGCGTCAAATTAGAATCAGTTGTTAAACTCTTTGCCCTAAACCTACTTGAAGTGAAATAAATTAATTTGGAGCCACAGCGCCCCCTACAGATTTTATATGGAGGTTAAATTTTTAGTTTTGCGAAATTATATGAAATTTGACACACAACTCAATTTTGGCCCCATCAAAAAAGTCAATGAGACCCATGTCATAATTGTTATGGCGTTGCCGTAACGATGACCAAAACCTCCCATGTTATTCCAATGGGGAAATCGCCAGAACATGTTTACACTTTAGACTTTCACGAACTCCTCCCAGGGCGTTAGCCCTATTAACCTGAAATTTGGTGAGACTCATCTTCAGGACCATCAAAAGTTATCCACATTTTTATTCAAAGAGTCACGGTATCTGTGCGGCAAAGCCGCACATTTTGCCATGAATTCAAAATAAAATTGCTTTTTGATGGTAAAACAAAGGGGAGAAGATGTGACAGCGTCACAGATTCAGCAGTAGGCGTTATAAAAGGACAATTGGGGCGCGTTAGCGCCCCCTCCTCTTGCGGCGTGGCGGCGGCGTAGCGAGGGCCGATCATTGCCGCTTGCGGCTATATTTTTTATTATTTTTCTTGTTCTTCTGCTCACCAAACTTTACCCAAAATTCTAAATCGGCGAAAAATTTTGTTTTTTCAGGGCCATTTTTTTTTTCGTTAAAAAATGGCGCGACAGCGCCACCGACAAAAGTCAAAATACATTGCGCCTATGGGAGACGCCCCGAGGTCAACTTTGTCGTAGAGCTACGAAATTCGGAACACGCATTCCTCTTGTGAGGACAAAAAACAAATATTATTGTGGCCACGCCCCCAGAATTACCCTATGCCCGCCATCTTCCTTTGAAAATGAAAACACGCTGTGTTAGCCATTTTGTTCACGTCAAACTTTGACGAACTCCTCCTAGGGCGTTTTGCCCACCGACTTCAAAATCGGCGTACGTCCTCTGGACAAGTGGGGCATCTAAAGTTATCAAATTTTTTGAGATACCTTTTACGGTCTGTGTGCGGCGCAGCCGCAAAGTTGGACAACTTATTTTGGAATATTGCAGATCTAAAAATTGTTCCCATTTGATCAAAACAAGTCCGATTAGGACCAAATTTGAATCAGTTGTTCAACTTTCTAGTTTGGACCAGTTTATGATGACAAAATTGAAATGGGCGCGATAGCGCCCCCTACAGAGTGACCTTTAAATTAACATTGAAGGTCAAAAATTAGTTTTACCAAAATTTTCTAAACTTTACCCAAAATTCTATTTTGCCGTCCCCATCAAAAAAGCCAATCAGACAAATGCCTTAATTTTTACGGCGTAGTCGTAGCGATGACATAAACCTCCCATGTTATCCCTATGGGAAAACCGCTAAATCTCTCAAATATCCACATTTTTATGTTTTACACTTTAACGAAGTCCTCCTTGTGCGTTTTGCCCACCGACCTCAAAATCGGTGTACGTCCTCTAGACAAGTGGGGCATCTAAAGTTATCCAAATTTCAAGGATAGCTTTTACGGTCTCTGTGCGACGGAGCCGCAAACGTTTCCCAGAATTCTGACTATTTGGCCTTCAGAGTGGCCTATAAACAATAGAGTTTTTCCAAATGACATGATATTTTGAACAAAATTCTAATTTGCCATCCTGATCACAAAAGTATGAGAGCCAAAGTCATATTTTGTACGGCGTAACCGTAGCGATGACAGAAACATCCCATGTTATCCTTATGGGAAAATCATAGAATTGCTCAAATCACCACATTTTTACGCTTCACACTTTAACAAACTCCTCCTAGGCCGATTGTCCGATCAAGCTCATATTTGGAGAATATCATCTACACAAGCGGGGCATCAAAACTTATCCATATTTTGATTCTAAGTGCTACGGTCTCTGTGTGGCGGACCCGCAAATATATGTCAGAAATGGGAAAACAGCAAAATCTCTGAAATGTTCACATTTACGCTTCACACTTTAATGAACTCCTCTGTGGGCAATAGCTCGATCAAGCTCATATTTGGGGAAAATCATCTACACAAGCGGGGCATCAAAAGTTATCCATATTTTTATTCCAAGTGCTACGGTCTCTGTGCGGCGGAGCAGCAAATTTGACTGACACTTGTGTTCATTTGCACTGGATTGGCCATGTCCAATGTGTCGCCGTCTGTCAAGTTCTTTTTTTATTCAACATACAATAAGGGCGCCATCTTTATCAAGTCGAAAGCGCAGAGTCGGAAGGCCGGCGGCCCGTGAGGGCCGTTGGATGCCGCTTGCGGCTTTAATTAGGCCCGAGCCCCAGCAGGGGGAGGGCCTATTGCTCCCGCAACGCTGCCGAAGGCAGCGTTGCAACTGTCTGACCAAACATGCGGGCGCAGCCCGCATGTTTGGTACCCCGTCGCCCCTGGCAAGTACAGTGAACTAGCCCATGCCGAAGGCATGGATCATGCATACTTACGCCCGTAGCGTTGACAGAAACATCCCATGTTATCCTTATGGGAAAATCGTAGAATCGCTCAAATCACCACATTTTTACGCTTCACACTTTAACAAACTCCTCCTAGGGCGATTGTCCGATCAAGTTCATATTTGGAGAATATCATCTACACAAGCGGGGCATCAAAACTTACCCATATTTTGATTCTAAGTGCTACGGTCTCTGTGTGGCGGACCCGCAAATATATGTCAGAAATGGGAAAACAGCGAAATCTCTAAAATCACCACATTTTTACGCTTCACACTTTAACGAACTCCTCCTAGGCCGATTGCCCGATCAAGCTCATATTTGGGGAAAATCATCTACACAAACGGGGCATCAAAAGTTATCCATATTTTGATTTTAAGTGGTACGGTCTCTGTGCCGTGGAGCTGCAAATATACTGTCACAAATGGGAAAAACGCCAAATCCTTGAAATGTTCACATTTACGCTTCACACTTTAACAAACTCCTCCGTGGGCAATAGCTCGATCAAGCTTTACTTTGGGAAAAATCATCTACACAAGCGCGGCATCAAAAGTTATCCATATTTTTATTCCAAGTGCTACGGTCTCTGTGCGGCGGCGCAGCAAATTTGACTGACACTTGTGTTCATTTGCACTGGATTGGCCATGTCCAATGTGTCGCCGTCTGTCAAGTTCTTTTTTTATTCAACACACAATAAGGGCGCCATCTTTATCAAGTCAAAAGCGCAGAGTCGGAAGGCCGGCGGCCCGCGAGGGCCGTTGGATGCCGCTTGCGGCTTTAATTTTTCTTGTTCTTCTTCAGCGCTTTGATCTCTAATTTGACCCCCTGAACATGCTCAAAAACTCACCAAACTTTGCCCAAAATTCAGAATCGGCGAAAAATTTTATTTTTTCTGGGCCATTTTTTTTTCCGTTAAAAAATGGCGCGACAGCGCCACCGACAAAAGTCAAAATACATTGCGCCTATGGGAGACGCCCCGAGGTCAACTTTGGCGTAAAGCTACGAAATTCGGAACACGCATTCCTCTCGTGAGGACAAACAAAAAAAATCATTGTAGCCACGCCCCCAGACTTACCCTATGGCCGCCATCTTCCTTTGAGAATGAAAACACGCTGTGTTAGCCATTTTGTTCACGTCAAACTTTGACGAACTCCTCCTAGGGCGTTTTGCCCACCAACTTCAAAATCGGCGTACGTCCTCTGGACAAGTGGGGCATCTAAAGTTATCCAATTTTTTGAGATACCTTTTACGGTCTGTGTGCGGCGCAGCCGCAAAGTTGGACAACTTATTTTGGAATATTGCAGATCTAAAAATTGCTCCCATTTGATCAAAACCAGTCCGATTAGGACCAAATTTGAATCAGTTGTTAAACTTTCTAGTTTGGACCAGTTTAGGCTGACAAAATTGAAATGGCCGCGATAGCGCCCCCTACAGAGTGACCTTTAAATTAACATTGAAGGTCAAAAATTAGTTTTACCAAAATTGTCTAAACTTTACCCAAAATTCTATTTTGCCGTCCCGATCACAAAAGCCAATCACAAAAATGCCAAAATTTTTAGGCGTAGTCGTAGCGATGACAGAAACCTCCCATGTTATCCCTATGGGAAAACCACAAAATCTCTCAAATATCCACATTTTTATGTTTCACACTTTAACGAACTCCTCCTAGTGCGTTTTGCCCACGAACCTCAAAATCGGTGTACGTCCTCTAGACAAGTGGGGCATCTAAAGTTATCCAAATTTTAAGGATAACTTTTACGGTCTCTGTGCGACGGAGCCGCAAACGTTTCCCAGAATTCTGACTATTTGGCCTTCAGAGTGGCCTATAAACAATAGAGTTTTTCCAAATGACATGATATTTTGAACAAAATTCTAATTTGCCATCCTGATCATAAAAGTATGAGAGCCAAAGTCATATTTTGTACGGCGTAACCGTAGCGATGACAGAAATATCCCATGTTATCCTTATGGGAAAATCGCAGAATCGCTCAAATCACCACATTTTTACGCTTCACACTTTAACAAACTCCTCCTAGTGCGATTGTCCGATCAAGTTCATATTTGGAGAATATCATCTACACAAGCGGGGCATCAAAACTTGTCCATATTTTGATTCTAAGTGCTACGGTCTCTGTGTGGCGGACCCGCAAATTTATGTCAGAAATGGGAAAACAGCGAAATCTCTAAAATGACCACATTTTTACGCTTCACACTTTAACGAACTCCTCCTAGGGCAATAGCTCGATCAAGCTCATATTTGGGGAGAATCATCTACACAAGCGGGGCATCAAAAGTTAGTCATATTTTGATTTTAAGTGGTACGGTCTTTGTGCCGTGGAGCTGCAAATATACTGTCACAAATGGGAAAACCGCCAAATCCTTGAAATGTTCACATTTACGCTTCACACTTTAACAAACTCCTCCCTGGGCAATAGCTCGATCAAGCTTTACTTTGGGAAATATCATCTACACAAGCGGGGCAGCAAAAGTTATCCATATTTTTATTCCAAGTGCTACGGTCTCTGTGCGGCGGCGCAGCAAATTTGACTGACACTTGTGTTGATTTGCACTGGATTGGCCATGTCCAATGTGTCGCCGTCTGTCAAGTTCTTTTTTAATTCAACACAATAAGGGCGCCATCTTTATCAAGTCGAAAGCGCAGAGTCGGAAGGCCGGCGGCCTGCGAGGGCCGTTGGATGCCGCTTGCGGCTTTAATTTTTCTTGTTCTTCTTCAGCGCTTTGATCTCTAATTTGACCCCCTGAACATGCTCAAAAACTCACCAAACTTTGCCCAAAATTCAGAATCGGCGAAAAATTTTATTTTTTCTGGGCCATTTTTTTTTTCGTTAAAAAATGGCGCGACAGCGCCACCGACAAAAGTCAAAATACATTGCGCCTATGGGAGACGCCCCGAGGTCAACTTTGGCGTAAAGCTACGAAATTCGGGACACGCATTCCTCTCGTGAGGATAAACAAAAAAAATCATTGTGGCCACGCCCCCAAACTTACCCTATGGCCGCCATCTTCCTTTGAAAATGAAAACAAGCTGAGTTAGCCATTTTGTTTACGTCAAACTTTGACGAACTCCTCCTAGGGCGTTTTGCCCACCGACTTCAAAATCGGCGTACGTCCTCTGGACAAGTGGGGCATCTAAAGTTATTCAATTTTTTGAGATACCTTTTACGGTCTGTGTGCGGCGCAGCCGCAAAGTTGGACAACTTATTTTGGAATATTGCAGGTCTAAAAATTGCTCCCATTTGATCAAAACCAGTCCAATTAGGACCAAATTTGAATCAGTTGTTAAACTTTCTAGTTTGGACCAGTTTAGGCTGACAAAATTGAAATGGCCGCGATAGCGCCCCCTACAGAGTGACCTTTAAATTAACATTGAAGGTCAAAAATTAGTTTTACCAAAATTGTCTAAACTTTACCCAAAATTCTATTTTGCCGTCCCGATCACAAAAGCCAATCACAAAAATGCCTAAATTTTTACGGCGTAGTCGTAGCGATGACAGAAACCTCCCATGTTATCCCTATGGGAAAACCGCAAAATCTCTCAAGTTACCACATTTTTCTGTTTCACACTTCAACGAACTCCTCCTAGTGCGTTTTGCCCACCAACCTCAAAATCGGTGTACGTCCTCTAGACAAGTGGTGCATCTAAAGTTATCCAAATTTTAAGGATAACTTTTACGGTCTCTGTGCGACGGAGCCGCAAACGTTTCCCAGAATTCTGACTATTTGGCCTTCAGAGTGGCCTATAAACAATAGAGTTTTTCCAAATTACATGACATTTTGCACTAAATTCTAATTTGCCATCCTGATCACAAAAGTATGAGAGCCAAAGTCATATTTTGTACGGCGTAACCGTAGCGTTGACAGAAACATCCCATGTTATCCTTATGGGAAAATCGTAGAATCGCTCAAATCACCACATTTTTACACTTCACACTTTAACAAACTCCTCCTAGGGCGATTGCCCGATCAAGCTCATATTTGGGGAAATCATCTACACAAGCGGGGCATCAAAAGTTATCCATATTTTGATTTTAAGTGCTACGGTCTCTGTGCCGTGGAGCTGCAAATATACTGTCACAAATGGGAAAAACGCCAAATCCTTGAAATGTTCACATTTATGCTTCACACTTTAATGAACTCCTCCTAGGGCAATAGCTCGATCAAGCTCATATTTGGGAAAAATAATCTACACAAGCGGAGCATCAAAAGTTATCCATATTTTTATTCCAAGTGTCACGGTCTCTGTGCGCTGGAGCTGCACATTTGACCGACATTTGTGTTCATTTGCACTGGTTAAGCACAGCATTGTACATGTCCAATGTGTCGCTGTCTTAGTTCTTAGACAATTGCGTTAGCGCCATCTCTGTAAAATGCAGAGAGCAGAGTCGGAAGGCCGGCGGCCCGCGAGGGCCGTTGGATGCCGCTTGCGGCTTTAATTTTTCTTGTTCTTCTTCAGCGCTTTGATCTCTAATTTGACCCCCTGAACATGCTCAAAAACTCACCAAACTTTGCCCAAAATTCAGAATCGGCGAAAAATTTTATTTTTTCTGGGCCATTTTTTTTTTCGTTAAAAAATGGCGCGACAGCGCCACCGACAAAAGTCAAAATACATTGCGCCTATGGGAGACGCCCCGAGGTCAACTTTGGCGTAAAGCTACGAAATTCGGGACACGCATTCCTCTCGTGAGGATAAACAAAAAAAATCATTGTGGCCACGCCCCCAAACTTACCCTATGGCCGCCATCTTCCTTTGAAAATGAAAACAAGCTGAGTTAGCCATTTTGTTTACGTCAAACTTTGACGAACTCCTCCTAGGGCGTTTTGCCCACCGACTTCAAAATCGGCGTACGTCCTCTGGACAAGTGGGGCATCTAAAGTTATTCAATTTTTTGAGATACCTTTTACGGTCTGTGTGCGGCGCAGCCGCAAAGTTGGACAACTTATTTTGGAATATTGCAGGTCTAAAAATTGCTCCCATTTGATCAAAACCAGTCCGATTAGGACCAAATTTGAATCAGTTGTTAAACTTTCTAGTTTGGACCAGTTTAGGCTGACAAAATTGAAATGGCAGTGATAGCGCCCCCTACAGAGTGACCTTTAAATTAACATTGAAGGTCAAAAATTAGTTTTACCAAAATTGTCTAAACTTTACCCAAAATTCTATTTTGCCGTCCCGATCACAAAAGCCAATCACAAAAATGCCTAAATTTTTACGCCGTAGTCGTAGCGATGACAGAAACCTCCCATGTTATCCCTATGGGAAAACCACAAAATCTCTCAAATTACCACATTTTTATGTTTTACACTTTAACGAAGTCCTCCTAGTGCGTTTTGCCCACCAACCTCAAAATCGGTGTACGTCCTCTAGACAAGTGGTGTATCTAAAGTTATCCAAATTTTAAGGATAACTTTTACGGTCTTTGTGCGACGGAGCCGCAAACGTTTCCCAGAATTCTGACTATTTGGCCTTCAGAGTGGCCTATAAACAATAGAGTTTTTCCAAATGACATGATATTTTGAACGAAATTCTAATTTGCCATCCTGATCATACAAGTATGAGAGCCAAAGTCATATTTTGTACGGCGTAACCGTAGCGTTGACAGAAACATCCCATGTTATCCTTATGGGAAAATCGTAGAATCGCTCAAATCACCACATTTTTACGCTTCACACTTTAACAAACTCCTCCTAGGGCGATTGTCCGATCAAGTTCATATTTGGAGAATATCATCTACACAAGCGGGGCATCAAAACTTACCCATATTTTGATTCTAAGTGCTACGGTCTCTGTGTGGCGGACCCGCAAATATATGTCAGAAATGGGAAAAACGCCAAATCCTTGAAATGTTCACATTTACGCTTCACACTTTAACAAACTCCTCCGTGGGCAATAGCTCGATCAAGCTTTACTTTGGGAAAAATCATCTACACAAGCGCGGCATCAAAAGATATCCATATTTTTATTCCAAGTGCTACGGTCTCTGTGCGGCGGCGCAGCAAATTTGACTGACACTTGTGTTCATTTGCACTGGATTGGCCATGTCCAATGTGTCGCCGTCTGTCAAGTTCTTTTTTTATTCAACACACAATAAGGGCGCCATCTTTATCAAGTCAAAAGCGCAGAGTCGGAAGGCCGGCGGCCCGCGAGGGCCGTTGGATGCCGCTTGCGGCTTTAATTTTTATTATTTTTCTTGTTCTTCTGCTTTTTGAGCTCTAATTTGACCCCCTGAACATGCTCAAAAACTCACCAAACTTTACCCAAAATTCAAAATCGGCGAAAAATTTTGTTTTTTCTGGGCCATTTTTTTTTTCGTTAAAAAATGGCGCGACAGCGCCACCGACAAAAGTCAAAATACATTGCGCCTATGGGAGACGCCCGGAGGTCAACTTTGTCGTAGAGCTACGAAATTCGGAACACGCATTCCTCTTGTGAGGACAAAAAACAAATATTATTGTGGCCACGCCCCCAGAATTACCCTATGCCCGCCATCTTCCTTTGAAAATGAAAACACGCTGTGTTAGCCATTTTGTTCACGTCAAACTTTGACGAACTCCTCCTAGGGCGTTTTGCCCACCGACTTCAAAATCGGCTGACGTCCTCTGGACAAGTGGGGCATCTAAAGTTATTCAATTTTTGGAGATACCTTTTACGGTCTGTGTGCGGCGCAGCCGCAAAGTTGGACAACTTATTTTGGGATATTGCAGATCTAAAAATTGTTCCCATTTGATCAAAACAAGTCCGATTAGGACCAAATTTGAATCAGTTGTTCAACTTTCTAGTTTGGACCAGTTTATGATGACAAAATTGAAATGGGCGCGATAGCGCCCCCTACAGAGTGACCTTTAAATTAACATTGAAGGTCAAAAATTAGTTTTACCAAAATTGTCTAAACTTTACCCAAAATTCTATTTTGGCGTCGCGATCAAAAAAGCCAATCAGACAAATGCCTTAATTTTTACGGCGTAGTCGTAGCGATGACATAAACCTCCCATGTTATCCCTATGGGAAAACCGCTAAATCTCTCGAATATCCACATTTTTATGTTTTACACTTTAACGAAGTCCTCCTAGTGCGTTTTGCCCACCGACCTCAAAATCGGTGTACGTCCTCTAGATAAGTGGGGCATCTAAAGTTATCCACATTTTAAGGATAGCTTTTACGGTCTCTGTGCGACGGAGCCGCAAACGTTTCCCAGAATTCTGACTATTTGGCCTTCAGAGTGGCCTATAAACAATAGTTTTTCCAAATGACATGATATTTTGAACAAAATTCTAATTTGCCATCCTGATCACAAAAGTATGAGAGCCAAAGTCATATTTTGTACGGCGTAACCGTAGCGATGACAGAAACATCCCATGTTATCCTTATGGGAAAATCGTAGAATCGCTCAAATCACCACATTTTTACGCTTCACACTTTAACAAACTCCTCCTAGGGCGATTGTCCGATCAAGCTCATATTTGGGGGAAATCATCTACACAAATGGGGCATCAAAAGTTAGTCATATTTGGATTCTAAGTGCTACGGTCTCTGTGCCGTGGAGCTGCAAATATACTGTCACAAATGGGAAAAACGCTAAATCTATGAAATGTTCAAATTTATGCTTCACACTTTAACAAACTCCTCCGTGGGCAATAGCTCGATCAAGCTTTACTTTGGGAAATATCATCTACACAAGCGGGGCATCAAAAGTTATCCATATTTATATTCTAAGTGCTACGGTCTCTGTGCAGCGGAGCAGCAAATTTGACTGACACTTGTGTTGATTTGCACTGGATTGGCCATGTCCAATGTGTCTCCGTCTGTCAAGTTCTTTTTTTAATTCAACACAATAAGGGCGCCATCTTTATCAAGTCGAAAGCGCAGAGTCGGAAGGCCGGCGGCCCGCAAGGGCCGTTGGATGCCGCTTGCGGCTTTAATTTTTCTTGTTCTTCTTCAGCGCTTTGATCTCTAATTTGACCCCCTGAACATGCTCAAAAACTCACCAAACTTTGCCCAAAATTCAGAATCGGCGAAAAATTTTGTTTTTTCTGGGCCATTTTTTTTTTCGTCAAAAAATGGCGCGACAGCGCCACCGACAAAAGTCAAAATACATTGCGCCTATGGGAGACGCCCCGAGGTCAACTTTGTCGTAAAGCTACGAAATTCGGGACACGCATTCCTCTCGTGAGGACAAAAAAAAAAAATCATTGTGACCACACCCCAAGACTTACCCTATGGCCGCCATCTTCCTTAGAAAATGAAAACACGCTGTGTTAGCCATTTTGTTCACGTCAAACTTTGACGAACTCCTCCTAGGGCGTTTTGCCCACCAACTTCAAAATTGGCGTACGTCCTCTGGACAAGTGGGGCATCTAAAGTTATCCAATTTTTGGAGATACCTTTTACGGTCTGTGTGCGGCGCAGCCGCAAAGTTGGACAACTTATTTAAGAATATTGCAGGTCTAAAAATTGCTCCCATTTGATCAAAACCAGTCCGATTATGACCAAATTTGAATCAGTTGTTCAACTTTCTAGTTTGGACAAGTTTATGATGACAAAATTTAAATGGGCGCGATAGCGCCCCCTACAGAGTGACCTTTAAATTAACATTGAAGGTCAAAAATTAGTTTTACCAAAATATTCTAAACTTTACCCAAAATTCTATTTTGGCGTCCCGATCAAAAAAGCCAATCAGACAAATGCCTTAATTTTTACGGCGTAGTCGTAGCAATGACATAAACTTCCCATGTTATCCCTATGGGAATACCGCTAAATCTCTCGAATATCAACATTTTTCTGTTTCACACTTTAACGAACTCCTCCTAGTGCGTTTTGCCCACCAACCTCAAAATCGGTGTACGTCCTCTAGACAAGTGGGGCATCTAAAGTTATCCACATTTTAAGGATAGCTTTTACGGTCTCTGTGCGACGGAGCCGCAAACGTTTCCCAGAATTCGGACTATTTGGCCTTCAGAGTGGCCTATAAGCAATAGAGTTTTTCCAAATGACATGATATTTTGAACAAAATTCTAATTTGCCATCCTGATCATGAAAGTATGAGAGCCAAAGTCATATTTTGTACGGCGTAACCGTAGCGATGACAGAAACATCCCATGTTATCCTTATGGGAAAATCGTAGAATCGCTCAAATCACCACATTTTTACGCTTCACACTTTAACGAACTCCTCCTAGGGCGATTGTCCGATCAAGTTCATATTTGGAGAATATCATCTACACAAGCGGGGCATCAAAACGTATCCATATTTTGATTCTAAGTGCTACGGTCTCTGTGTGGCGGACCCGCAAATATATGTCAGAAATGGAAAAACAGCAAAATCTCTAAAATGACCACATTTTTACGCTTCACACTTTAACAAACTCCTCCCAGGGCGATTGCCCGATCAAGCTCATATTTGGGGAAAATCATCTACACAAACGGGGCATCAAAAGTTATCCATATTTTGATTTTAAGTGGTACGGTCTCTGTGCCGTGGAGCTGCAAATATACTGTCACAAATGGGAAAAACGCCAAATCCTTGAAATGTTCACATTTACGCTTCACACTTTAACAAACTCCTCCTAGTGCGTTTGGCCCACCGATCTCAAAATCGGTGTACCTCCTCTAGACAAGTGGGGCATCAAAAGTTATTCAAATTTTATGGATAACATTTACGGTGGCAAAGGCGGTTAGCGCTCTTGCCTCCCAAGAAGGAGATCATGGATTCGATTCCCGGACCAGACCAATATCACATGATCTCTCTGGGTGGAGTTTGCATGTTCTCCCCGTGTTACCGTGGGTTCTCTCCGGTTCTCCGGCTTCCTCCCACCGTCCAAAGACATGCATGTGTTAGGTAAAAATTGGTAACTCTAAATTGGCCCTAGTGAGAGTGAACTGTCTGTAATGTCTATGTCTCTGTGTTAGCCCTGCGACAAGTTGACCACTGTCCAGGGTGTACCCCGCCTAAGGCCCGAAGTCACTGGGATAGGCTCCAGTCACCCGCGACCCCGAAAGGGAACAAGCGGTAGAAAATGGATGGATGGATGGATTTACGGTCTCTGTGCAGCTGAGCCGCAAACTTTTCGCAGAATTTGGACTATTTGGCCTTCAGAGTGGCCTATAAGCAATAGAGTTTTTCCAAATGACATGATATTTTGAACAAAATTCTAATTTGCCATCCTGATCATAAAAGTATGAGAGCCAAAGTCATATTTTGTACGGCGTAACCGTAGCGATGACAGAAACATCCCATGTTATCCTTATGGGAAAATCGTAGAATCGCTCCAATCACCACATTTTTACGCTTCACACTTTAACGAACTCCTCCTAGGGCGATTGTCCGATCAAGTTCATATTTGGGGGAAATTATCTACACAAGTGGGGCATCAAAAGTTATCCATCTTTTGATTCTAAGTGCTACGGTCTCTATGCGGTGGAGCCGCAAATATATGTCACAAATGGGAAAAACACCAAATCCTTCAAATGTTCACATTTACGCTTCACACTTTAACGAACTCCTCCATGGGCAATAGCTCGATCAAGCTCATATTTGGGGAAAATCATCTACACAAGCGGAGCATCAAAAGTTATCCATATTTTTATTCCAAGTGTCACGGTCTCTGTGCGCTGGAGCCGCACATTCGACCGATATTTGTCTTCATTTGCACTGGTTAAGCACAGCATTGTACATGTACAATGTGTCGCTGTCTTAGTTCTTTGACAATGAGGGCGTTAGCGCCATCTCTGTAAAATGCAGAGAGCAGAGTCGTAAGGCCGGCGGCCCGCGAGGGCCGTTGGATGCCGCTTGCGGCTTTAATTATTTTTATTTTTCTTGTTCTTCTTCAGCGCTTTGAACTCTAATTTGACCCCCTGAACATGCTCAAAAACTCACCAAACTTTGCCCAAAATTCAGAATCGGCGAAAAATTTAGTTTTTTCTGGACCATTTTTTTTTTCGTTAAAAAATGGCGCGACAGCGCCACCGACAAAAGTCAAAATACATTGCGCCTATGGGAGACGCCCCGAGGTCAACTTTGTCGTAAAGCTACGAAATTCGGGACACGCATTCCTCTCGTGAGGACAAAAAAAAATAATCATTGTGGCCACGCCTCCAGACTTACCCTATGGCCACCATCTTCCTTTGAAAATGAAAACACGCTGTGTTAGCCATTTTGTTCACGTCAAACTTTGACGAACTCCTCCTAGGGCGTTTTGCCCACCGACTTCAAAATCGGCGTACGTCCTCTGGACAAGTGGGGCATCTAAAGTTATCCAATTTTTTGAGATACCTTTTACGGTCTGTGTGCGGCGCAGCCACAAAGTTGGACAACTTATTTTGGGATATTGCAGATCTAAAAATTGCTCCCATTTGATCAAAACAAGTCCGATTAGGACCAAATTTGAATCAGTTGTTAAACTTTCTAGTTTGGACCAGTTTATGATGACAAAATTGAAATGGGCGCGATAGCGCCCCCTACAGAGTGACCTTTAAATTAACATTGAAGGTCAAAAATTAGTTTTACCAAAATTTTCTAAATTTACCCAAAATTCTATTTTGCCGTCCCCATCAAAAAAGCCAATCAGACAAATGCCTTAATTTTTACGGCGTAGCCGTAGCCATGACGGAAACCTCCCATGTTATCCCTATGGGAAAACCGCAAAATCTCTCAAATATCCACATTTTTATGTTTCACACTTTAACGAACTCCTCCTAGTGCGTTTTGCCCACCAACCTCAAAATCGGTGTACGTCTTCTAGACAAGTTGGGCATCTAAAGTTATCCAAATTTTAAGGATAACTTTTACGGTCTCTGTGCGACGGAGCCGCAAACGTTTCCCAGAATTCTGACTATTTGGCCTTCAGAGTGGCCTATAAACAATAGAGTTTTTCCAAATGACATGATATTTTGAACAAAATTCTAATTTGCCATCCTGATCATAAAAGGTATGAGAGCCAAAGTCATATTTTGTACGGCGTAACCGTAGCGATGACAGAAACATCCCATGATATCCTTATGGGAAAATCGCAGAATCGCTCAAATCACCACATTTTTACGCTTCACACTTTAACGAACTCCTCCTAGGGCGATTGTCCGATCAAGTTCATATTTGGGGGAAATTATCTACACAAGTGGGGCATCAAAAGTTATCCATATTTTGATTTTAAGTGGTACGGTCTCTGTGCCGTGGAGCTGCAAATATACTGTCACAAATGGGGAAACGCCAAATCTTTGAAATGTTCACATTTACGCTTCACACTTTAACAAACTCGTCCGTGGGCAATAGCTCGATCAAGCTTTACTTTGGGAAATATCATCTACACAAGCGGGGCATCAAAAGTTATCCATATTTATATTCTAAGTGCTACGGTCTCCGTGCGGCGGCGCAGCAAATTTGACTGACACTTGTGTTCATTTGCACTGGATTGGCCATGTCCAATGTGTCGCCGTCTGTCAAGTTCTTTTTTAATTCAACACAATAAGGGGGCCATCTTTATCAAGTCGAAAGCGCAGAGTCGGAAGACCGCTTGCGGCTTTAATTCTTTCTTCTTCTTTCTTCTCGGGACCAACCCCCCTATTTTTCACCCAGTGAACATTGACGAAAAGTCACAAAAATTTGCACACCTCTAAAAATCGTGCCTCTCTACATTCTGGCTATTTCCCTTTTCTGAAATAAAAAAAATTGGCGCGTCAGCGCCCCCAAATGTACCAAAAATGCATTGAGAGATGGGAAATGACCCAAAAAAAATCTGATCGTAGAATCATGAAATTTGGCGCAGAGGTAGATGGTGACAAGAGAAGTAAAAAATATTATTACGGCAACGCCGTCCGCCCAACCAAATGTCGGCCATATTGCTTCAAAAATGGCTAAACATGACTTCGGAGTTTTTCCAAACGTCGTACTTTTACGAACTCCTCCCAGGGCGTTGGCTCTAAAAAGCTGAAATTTGGTGAAAAAGCTACTGAGGAGTGGGACATCAAAAGTTATCCAAATGACATTGACCCTGTCACGGTCTCTGAGCGGCGAAGCCGCAAACTGTAGCTAGAATTTCAGAAATCTCCCAAATTTAACATTTCTGCCGTTTGCACAGATAAAGTCCGAATTGCGTCAAATTAGAATCAGTTGTTAAACTCTTTGCCCTAAACCTACTTGAAGTGAAATAAATTAATTTGGCACCACAGCGCCCCCTACAGATTTTATATGGAGGTTAAATATTTAGTTTTGCGAAATTATATGAAATTTGACACACAACTCAATTTTGGCCCCATCAAAAAAGTCAATGAGACCCATGTCATAATTGTTATGGCGTTGCCGTAACGATGACCAAAACCTCCCATGTTATTCCAATGGGGAAATCGCCAGAACATGTTTACACTTTAGACTTTCACGAACTCCTCCCAGGGCGTTAGCCCTATTAACCTGAAATTTGGTGAGACTCATCTTCAGGACCATCAAAAGGTATCCACATTTTTATTCAAAGAGTCACGGTGTCTGTGCGGCAAAGCTGCACATTTTGCCAAGAATTCAAAATAAAATTGCTTTTTGATGGTAAAACAAAGGGGAGAAGATGTGACAGCGTCACAGATTCAGCAGTAGGCGTAATAAAAGGACAATTGGGGCGCGTTAGCGCCCCCTCCTCTTGCGGCGTGGCGGCGGCGTGGCGAGGGCCGATCATTGCCGCTTGCGGCTATATTTATTATTATTATTATTATTCATTGTTCTATGTTGCACCTTAACGCCAAAGAAAGTTCCTGAATTGTGAATTTTGTTCACTGACAATGACAAACATTGATTCTGATTCTTATAATATATGTAAGTCAGTGGGTGCTTTAAAACAAAAGGCCTTCTTTCCTGTTTCCCTTTTTACCAGATGAACTTGAAAGAACAGTGATGTTATCTTTCTAAAAGCATGTAATGAGCTTCAGGTCCCGAGGGAAGTCATTGTGGATGCACTTGTAGATTGAAGGAGCTGTCCCCTTGCTTTTGGCTGGAGCCAATGAAGTGATGTGTGCTATATTGACATTTTAGTACAAATCTGCAGAGTGAATTTGTTAAAATTGTTAGAGGTTTGAGAGCAGATTCTGTTGCATTTTGGTAAATTACATTCCCATAATCCAGAGCTTCACAAAGTGTGCAGAGCCGTGCCAAAGGGAGTGCCAAACCTTTTGCCTCTGTGCCCCTCACACACGTCTGCCTCTGTGCCCCTCACACACGTCTGCCTCTGTGCCCCTCACACACGTCTGCCTCTGTGCCCCTCACACACGTCTGCCTCTGTGCCCCTCACACTCACGTCTGCCTCTGTGCCCCTCACACACACGTCTGCCTCTGTGCCCCTCACACACGTCTGCCTCTGTGCCCCTCACACACGTCTGCCTCTGTGCCCCTCACACACGTCTACCTCTGTGCCCCTCACACACGTCTGCCTCTGTGCCCCTCACACACGTCTACCTCTGTGCCCCTCACACATGTCTCTGCCTCTGTGCCCCTCACACACGTCTGCCTCTGTGCCCCTCACACACACGTCTGCCTCTGTGCCCCTCACACACGTCTGCCTCTGTGCCCCTCACACACGTCTGCCTCTGTGCCCCTCACACACGTCTGCCTCTGTGCCCCTCACACACGTCTGCCTCTGTGCCCCTCACACACCTCTGCCTCTGTGCCCCTCACACACCTCTGCCTCTGTGCCCCTCACACACGTCTGCCTCTGTGCCCCTCACACACACGTCTGCCTCTGTGCCCCTCACACACGTCTGCCTCTGTGCCCCTCACACACGTCTGCCTCTGTGCCCCTCACACACGTCTGCCTCTGTGCCCCTCACACACGTCTGCCTCTGTGCCCCTCACACACCTCTGCCTCTGTGCCCCTCACACACCTCTGCCTCTGTGCCCCTCACACACCTCTGCCTCTGTGCCCCTCAGACCTGAGTCTTCACACACATCCTTGTCAAACTCAACTACTCCATCGACAGTTCTCAGACAGGTGTGCTGCAGGATGTAAATACTCTCATTGACAAGGCATGCCACTCCAGGCTTTGAAGCGGAAGAATGTGTGTTCGGTATAAAACATGTGTCAATAAATGCAGCTCACTTTTTTTTTCCATTTTCACGCTGTTCAAAGTCACCTGCCTTTGTTTTAGTGACCTCCAGTGCTGGGACATTTCCTTCAACACTATAACTTCCTCTTCCTCCAGATTTTTCATTTGCATCATACTGTCAAAGATTTATTTTTTGTGTGATGTCAACTGTGCCTAAATAAAGACAATAAGTTATTACATTGTATCTTATGCATTAAAACTATAAAAGGCTTGGAGAGATACAGTGTACAAACCAACCCTCATGAGTTACAGTAGCTGCCTGTGAAGACATCATTGAGCTCTATGTTCTTTTCTACAGTACATGCTCCCGTTATAGTTATTATATTGACTGACATGGGATGCCATCATGATGTGGAATCTTTTAGAGTCAAGGTGTAACCGAAGCATGGATGAAGTTGAGAAGCATATTGCAGATAATGCTGACGATCTGCAGACAGTAATGGCTGAGATGGAGGTGCCAGAGCAACAACGCTGGAGTCGGAGAACAATAACATGAAAAGTAAGATCCTGGATTTTCAGTCGAGATCATGTTGTCCTAACCTGAGGCTTGTGGGCGTAGAAGAAGAAAGCTTCCTGAATAAGATTATTTCTGAGCTCAGGCTCAGGAGCTGAAGTCCCTCTCATCACAATGGAAAGAGCACATCGCCTGGGCAACCAAGACCAGCAGCTGATAAACCACGAGGCCTGATTATGAGGTGTATTAATGATCGTGTGAAGGAACGTGTCCTGAAGGCTGCAAGGGTTAAAGGAGACCTCCAGGGTTAAAGGAGACCTCCAGGGTTAAAGGAGACCTCCGGGGTTAAAGGAGACCTCCGAGGTTAAAGGAGACCTCCAGGGTTAAAGGAGACCTCCAGGGTTAAAGGAGACCTACAGGGTTAAAGGAGACCTCCGGGGTTAAAGGAGACCTCCGAGGTTAAAGGAGACCTCCAGGGTTAAAGGAGACCTCCAGTACAAAGGCAAGCGTGTCTTCTTTGCTCCAGATATTCCATACAAGGTTCTTCAACAATGACAAAAGTTCCACCACATCTGTGAAGAGCTCAGGAGGAGAAAACTGAGACATGGGTTCTCTTTCCGAGCGACTCTTCTGGTGACTTTTGATGGTTAAAAACACGTGCTCAGAACACCAGGAGAAGCAGAGGTGCTCCTCAGAACACCAGGAGAAGCAGAGGTGCTCCTCAGAACACCAGGAGAAGCAGAGGTGCTCCTCAGAACACCAGGAGAAGCAGAGGTGCTCCTCAGAACACCAGGAGAAGCAGAGGTGCTCCTCAGGAAGATGCAAAACACAGATAACTGAAGAGTACGAGAGATGGAGCCATCAGCGTGGAGCATGTGAGTTCAGGTTGTGGTCACATGGTGATACATTTGTTGTTTTGAAGAGACTGACATGATTCATTTGTGTTTAACATCAGAGAAGAAGCTGGACAAGGTCATCAAGAAGTCCAGCTCCGTCCTGGGCTGTGCTCTGGACTCGGTGCAGGAGGTGGGGGACAGAAGGGTCCTGGCTAAACTCACATCTATGCTGGACCATGAGTGTCGCCCCCTGCAGGACACTCTGTCCCCTTCAAGACACTCTGTCCCCTGCAGGACACTCTGTCCCCTGCAGGACACTCTGTCCACTCTGGAGAGCTGCTTCAGTGAGAGACTGATCCACCCTCGCTGTGTGAAGGAGACGTTTCACAGTCTGTCCTTCTACTGCTGTCACACTCACACAAAAAACACTGTCATACCCATGTACAATACTGTCATGCCCATGTGCAATACTGACATACCCATGTGCAATACTGTCATACCCATGTACAATACTGTCATACCCATGTGTAATACTGACATACCCATGTGCAATACTGACATACCCATGTGCAATACTGTCATACCCATGTACAATACTGTCATACCCATGTGCAATACTGTCATACCCATGTACAATACTGTCATACCCATGTGCAATACTGTCATACCCATGTGCAATACTGACATAATCATGTGTAATACTGACATACCCATGTGCAATACTGACATAATCATGTGCAATACTGTCATACCCATGTGCAATACTGTCATACCCATGTGCAATACTGACATACCCATGTGCAATACTGTCATACCCATGTGCAATACTGACATACCCATGTGCAATACTGACATAATCATGTGTAATACTGACATACCCATGTGCAATACTGACATAATCATGTGCAATACTGACATACCCATGTGCAATACTGTCATACCCATGTGCAATACTGACATACCCATGTGCAATACTGTCATACCCATGTACAATACTGTCATACCCATGTGCAATACTGACATAATCATGTGCAATACTGACATACCCATGTGCAATACTGTCATACCCATGTGCAATACTGACATACCCATGTACAATACTGTCATACCCATGTGCAATACTGTCATACCCATGTGCAATACTGACATAATCATGTGTAATACTGACATACCCATGTGCAATACTGTCATACCCATGTGCAATACTGACATACCCATGTGCAATACTGTCATACCCATGTGCAATACTGACATAATCATGTGCAATACTGTCATACCCATGTGCAATACTGACATAATCATGTGCAATACTGTCATACCCATGTGCAATACTGTCATACCCATGTGCAATACTGACATACCCATGTGCAATACTGACATAATCATGTGCAATACTGTCATACCCATGTGCAGTACTGTCATACCCATGTGCAATACTGACATAATCATGTGCAATACTGTCATATCCATGTTCAATACTGACATAATCATGTGCAATACTGTCATACCCATGTGGTAAATGGTCACATTTATATAGCGCTTTTCTACCTCAAAGCGCTTTACATCAAGGAACCAGTCACCCATTCACACACACATTCACACCCCAGATGTACGCAGACACTGGGGGGCAAGTTGGGTTAAGTGTCTTGCCCAAGGACACAACGGCAGTATTCACATGAGGCAGCTGCGATCGCACCGCCAACCTGCGGGCCAGTGAATCTGACCGCTCTGACTGAGCGGGGAGTCGAACCGCCGACCTTTGGATCAGAAGACGAGCACTCTACCACTGAGCTACTGCCGCCCAATGTGCAGTACTGTCATACCCATGTGCAATACTGACATAATCATGTGCAATACTGTCATATCCATACGCAATAATATCATATTCATGTGCATATAACTGCTGTAAATACTTTTGCCACTATTATATTTTTGTCCTAAGTTATTTTATTTTTTCTCTTTATTCCTTATTAAGAATATAAGAGGTTTTGTCTATAAGAGTTTTTCTATTAACTGCTTTTTTAAATATAAGATAATCCTTTATTGTTCACACATGGGGAAATTTCATTGTTGCAACGCAGGTAGATACAGAGGAAAAGGACGGATCACTTATAGGAAGTTTGAAAAACACTCTCAGTAGAAGATCTCTTATAAACAAAAACTCCCATAGACAAAACCTCACATTTCCCAACAAGGGATGGAGTTGAAAATAATAAAGATAAAAATAAATAAATAAATACATAAATACCATTGCATGTGATCACGACAGTAATTGCACATCAGTATTAGGTTAGGTCAGTATTGCGAGTGTTCAGTACTAACAGTGTTTGTTATAAAGTCTGACAGCAGCAGAAGGAAAGACCTGCGAAACCTTTCCTTCACACATCGAGGGTGGATCAGTCTCTCACTGAAGCTGCTCTCCAGAGCGGACAGAGTGTCCTGCAGGGGGTGAGACTCATGGTCCAGCATAGATGTGAATCTAGCCAGGACCCTTCTGTCCCCCACCTCCTGCACCGAGTCCAGAGCACAGCCCAGGACGGAGCTGGACTTCTTGATGACTCTGTCCAGCCTCTTCCTCTCTGTGATACTGCTGCTCCAGCAGACCACACCTACAGGAGGGCTGATGCCACCACAGAGTCGTAGAAGGTCTTCAGGAGTGACAGGAGTGGCCCTGTCAGGAGTGGCCCTGTCACTCCAAAAGACCTGAGTCTCCTCAGGAGGTGGAGCCGACTCTGGCTCTTCCTGTACAGTCTGTGTTATGAGTCCAGTCCAGTTTGTGGTTCAGATGAACACCAGGTCCTTGTATGAGTCACTCTCTCAATGTCCCGTCCCTGGATGTTCACTGGTGAGGGGGCAGTGGGGTGGCGTCTGTGGAAGTCCACCACCATATCCTTGGTCTTCCCCGCGTTGATGAGGAGGTGGTTCCACAAAGTCCTGCTCCAGTCCTCTGTCCTCCACATCATCGTCGTCCGTGATGAGTCTGATGATGGCAGAGTCATCAGAGAACTTCTGCAGGACACAACTGTCCGTGTCGTGTCTGAAGTCTGCAGTGTAGAGGGTGAAGAGAAAGGGCGCGAGGACAGTGCCCTGGGGCGCCCCCACACTGCTCCCGTGCTCTCACAAACTGGGGTCGGTCTGTGAGGTAGTCCAGGATCCACTCTGCAGGTCGTACTCCACACCAGCCGTCTCCAGCTTGTCCCTCAGGAGCAGCGGGTGATGGTGTTGGAGAGATGAAAGAACAGAATCCTCACAGAGCTGCCAGGCTTCTCCAGGTGAGAGAGAGAGCGGTGCAGCAGGGAGATGACGGCGTCCTCCACTCCGATGCCAGGCCGGTATGTGAACTGCAACGGGTCCATGGCTGGGCTCACGGTGGAGCGGAGGTGGTCCAGGACCAGCCGCTCCAGTGTCTTCATCAGGTGGGACGTGAGAGCCACCGGCCTGAAGCTGTTGAGGTCTTTGGGGCGCGGTGTCTTAGGCACAGGTACCAGACAGGAGGTCTTCAGACCTGTGGTACCACCCTCAGCTTCAGGCTCATGTTGAAGACATGCTCCATAACTCCACACAGTTCATCTGCGCAGGACTTAAGGAGGCTGGGGCTGATGCCATCAGGTCCTGCTGCCTTCCTCACTTTAATCCTCTTCAGCTCACTCCTCACCTGTGCTGCTGTGACAGTCAGTGGATGGCAGGGGGACTGTGTGCTGGGGGGATGGGTGAGTCCAGGTGAAGTGGGGAGCTGATGGGCCAGAGCAGAGGTGTGAAGGGGAACGGGGGTGGGCCATTGTCCGGCTGTGGAAGAGGGAGCATGCAGCTGTGCAGGGGGCGGGGCGGGTGATTGATCAAATCTCAAAAAGTGCATCATTCAATGTGAACGGCACTAAACCCAATCAAATGAAAACAAATTTAACAAAAATGAAAAAAGAAAGAATAGGCAGATTTGACAAAAAATAAAAAGAAAGAATAGCCATTGTATATTTACAAGAGACACATTTGAATAACACTGAACATCAAAAACTACTGAATTTCTATTATAAAAATGCTATTATTCATCATACAAAGGGAAACATAAATGCAACTTTGATTTCAAACTGAATCGTTTTGAACGGCATCTGGTCCTTTAAGGGCGCCGCCCCCCTGTCAATCAGCCAAGTACGTACATTTTTGTGTGTCTAAAAACAATATTATTTGTTAAGAATTATGTTATATTCTTAGTAGTTAAAGCATGTAAAAAAATAATATATATACATATATCTATGATACTTTGGTCTGCTGCGTGGCGCAGCCGGCTTTTCTTCGTACCCGTGGGGCTGTTTGAAAAGCGCCCTGAGCTTGATAGAAAAGCAGTGGGGATTTTTAGCCAATCAAATGCCAACAAAAAGTGACTACGTCACTATGGAAAAGCCATAGGAAAATACTCTTGAGGGGCAGTTTCTCCACCGGCCATTTGAATGTAGCAGGTACGCACAGAGCTATGTAGTTTAAGCTGAAGACACAGACGCGCGCGCTGTACACGGAAGTGCCACACGCTTTGTTTTCCGTTTTTACTTCTTAAAACTACAACTGTAACTCCGTTACCTTGACTACAAACACACCATGAAAGAATGTTATAAATGACATGTCTTTAAGAAAAAGTGTCCATACAGCAATAATGTCTGTGATGATTAAATATAAAAAATTAAAATGTTACACATGTAGTTCAGTGTAACTAATGCCACTTATGGATATGGAATATGGACCAGTGGATTCACTCTGTCACTGCATTAAACAGATCAGTTTGTGGAGCAAAACAACTTTCTCCAGCTGAACTCACTGAATTCACTGACTGAAATCACCGTCTTTGTCACAGAAACAAAGACAAAGTGTAAAGCTACGTACAGACCGCCGCGGCCTAATCGCGCCCCCACGCAGAATTTGAGCGCGTGTACATTTGAAAGGTTTACGCACCGGACGCGCGCTATCGACGCCCCGGCCACTGTACACAGGCACGCGTACAGAGCGCTCGAGCTCTCTGCGCACATGCGCAGTAGAGGTGTTGTCGCATGAGCAGTGGAGTTGATTGTTCATTGTGTAAAATGGCGGATATCGAGAGTGTTGTTTTCACGTATTTGGTTTTCAAAACCCTCACACGGAGGCGCCGGTCTCTGTATTCCACTGTGAACACATGGTACAGCTCCTTTCTCCCACAAACAGCCACAATCAATCGTTCGTCTGCCATTGTTGACGAGCAAGGAAGAAGTGGCGCTTCTTGGGGAATTCCACGGGGAATACCGGAAATGCAGGGGAAATACGTACGTACATACGTCACTGGAGTGTCAGCTCTGATTGGCTGCGGCGGCGGCTGCTACGCTTCAGCTGCAGAGACCTCAACATATCTGAACGCGTCGCGTAAGCCGCTTTGGCCGTCTCGGCCGGCTCATACGCGCGCTCAAAGCGTCGAGAGTAGGGATGCAGACCTAAACCCACGTTCAGGTTCAAGTTCGGATTCGAATCCAGAGGTTTAGGTTCAGGTCCGGACCTAATGAGTCCAGACCTGAACTCATGCCATTTTTGCATAATGTTATAACAGCATAACACAAGCTACTTCGCTAAATTAAAGGCGCAATGGACGATTTTTCAGCGATTTGAGAACGCAGGTGGAAGTGCGCATGCCACTCCCCCGTGCACATGCCACTCCCCCGTTTGGACTGATACAACACACACGTGCGTTTGTTTATTAGCGCAACGGATCGCATCGCATCTCTCGTCACTCGTAGATTTCTGTCCACTTCTGCGTCAGCTCGAACTGTCTTTCTCAGTCTTCATTTTGCCCCGTACACTGAGGGAACTATATTATGATAGATCCATGCGCTTAGGCACGCGGAAACGTGGGGACGAGCCTGATGCGGCTGCAGGTGAGCGGTAGGTGCGTTTTATGATTGATACGTGGCAGGACAAATGATTTATCCACGCCACGAGGAAATATGATAAAAAATTGCTGAAAAAAATTGTCCATACCACCTTTAAGTTGAAGACACATGAACAAGGACTTAACTGCAGTGAAATAAACTGAATTTATCTGGTTTATTCACTGTTTATTAACAGAAGTTACAACTTACAAATCACAAGCTACGAGCTAAGAGCTAACACACATGCATGTGTTTTACTAGAGGAACAAGAGCATGTTGAGTATTGGTATTGGAGCAGCTGTTTCTGCTGATACTATGTTTGTAAGTGTGTTACTGGTTTGACTGGGCTGTTCCCACACCTGAAGTTTAATGCTTTAGATACATTTACACTCTTTAATTTTGCAGATCCATTGGCATCAAAGTCATGTAAAAACTTTCAAAAACTAGCATAACAACTAGAACCACTATAAATCAATCAACTTAGCAGTATGAAAAATAGAATATGAAAATATTTGACACTACACACAATACATCATATTAACAGCATTAAACACAAGACCATATTTAACAACTGTAGAATACAAATACTATTACAAAATATAAGCTCCAATTAATGAATCCAGCAATTAAACAATATTACTTTGACTTAGTATTTACTTCGATGTATAACTATGTATATTGTACATTAACCCACCTAAATAAATGCTACACCACAACATAACAGTTATTTTATTCATATTGTAGTGACCCTAGTCTCTAGTGTGTGTGGTCTCTGGGGCGGAGCTAAGAGCGGCTCAGGAGACCAGGTGATTTTTGATGTTCCTGTTCCATCACCATGGTTACGGCCAACAGTAACCAACTCTGTTCAAGAAATAAAGTGACAACTTGTGAGCACTAAACCAGCATTACTGACCTGAGCGAGAAGTTACAAGATTTACACCCAAACCAAAGCACAACCCGCTCCTTTAACAAGCATCAAACTAACAATCAGCAGTGACTACGTCACATGGTTTTCTCCAGAGGAAAATAGCAACTGATGGACGATATCTGGAGCGCTCTTTGGAACGTAGAAGTTACGCCACAGAGCTACGCTTTTTACGCTGTGACAAAGACATGTGCGCCTACAGGAAGTGCCACACGCGCCTACAGGAAGTGCCACACGCGCCTACAGGAAGTGCCACACGCGCCTACAGGAAGTGCCACACGCGCCTACAGGAAGTGCCACATGCGCCTACAGGAAGTGCCACACACGCCTACAGGAAGTGCCACACGCGCCTACAGGAAGTGCCACACGCGCCTACAGGAAGTGCCACACACGCCTACAGGAAGTGCCACACACGCCTACAGGAAGTGCCACACGCGCCTACAGGAAGTGCCACACGCGCCTACAGGAAGTGCCACACGCGCCTACAGGAAGTGCCACACGCGCCTACAGGAAGTGCCACACACGCCTACAGGAAGTGCCACACGCGCCTACAGGAAGTGCCACACACGCCTACAGGAAGTGCCACACGCGCCTACAGGAAGTGCCACACGCGCCTACAGGAAGTGCCACACGCGCCTACAGGAAGTGCCACACGCGCCTACAGGAAGTGCCACACGCGCCTACAGGAAGTGCCACACGCGCCTACAGGAAGTGCCACACGCGCCTACAGGAAGTGCCACACGCGCCTACAGGAAGTGCCACACGCGCCTACAGGAAGTGCCACACGCGCCTACAGGAAGTGCCACACGCCGTGTTTCCCGTGTTTATGTCTTAAAACTGCATCTACAGAGTCTGTGACAAAAGTACGTCCAAAACGACTCAGAATGAGCTGCTCAACTCTGGCTGGATTTATTCATGTTGAAGTGAAAGCGGCTGATTTCATATCAATCTGAGCCGAGACATGTGATGTGTCAAACTGCGTGCGCCGTTACCATGACACGCTGTTTGCATAAGGCTAACGCTACGAATTAAGTATTAACTTCTATTCATAAAAAATATGCTTTGGTTATTAGAAAACCCATGAAAGAAAGTTATAAATGACACGTCTCCAACAGTAATAATGGATGTGATGATGAAATATAAAAATGTAAATGTTACACATGTAGTTCAGAGTAACTAATGCCACTTAGAAGCTGTTTTAACACCAACAATTGTTTGTGTTTTTATTTCCTCTTCATGTAGTAATGTTACTCTGCTCTATAAGTGACAGTATCTCTGAGATGTTTGATTTGCTCTTGTGTTTACTTAATTCATTCAGTTGTAAATGTGTATTTAAAATATGTGTCCATACAGTCAATGTTAGATATTCAATTTTGGACATTTAAAAAAAACAAAAACACGATCATGTCAAATAGCGCCCCCTATATTTTGCGTGCGTGACCTAATGGTGCGGTCAAATAACCCAGCAGTTTCAGGAGCCGCGGCACGGCCATATAGCCTCATGGTTAACCTTAACCCTAACCTTAACCCTAACCCTAACCCTAACCCTAACCTTAACCCTAACCTTAACCCTAACCTTAACCCTAACCCTAACCTTAACCCTAACCTTAACCTTAACCTTAACGCGGTCAAATAGCGCAGCAGTTTCAGGAGCCGTGGCACAAAAAACTCATGCAGTTTCGGCCGCGCGCCGCGGCTCTGTAGACACTCCCATATTTTGCACCACCAGCCGCCACTGCTTTCCACACTCTTGTCAGTGCATTCTGACAGCAACAAGGGACGGACAAAGGGGGGCAGTATGCGATCACGTGGTTTTGTGACGTCGGTGAATGAGCTCTTTAAGACTGAATAAACGCGCTGAACGACCGATTTGTTACACACGGAAGTCCACACTTGTGTGATTAACAGTCAGCGTGAGTAGTTTTTTTAATGCATTTTTTATCTTAGGCAAAGCAAGGGGCCCCACTGCTGATGGGGCTGGAGCGCAAAGCAGTGGCAGTGCACGCCCAAAGGAGGAGAGCAAGGGGGGGAGAGAGCGTAATTGTAAGCATAAGGTAGTTAATATTACCTGTAAATGCTTTTTTAATCTTCACAAATCTGTTTGTTGTTGGCACGAGCCGAAGGAAAGTGACTTTCTCAAAGTTTCAAGCCCTTCCCCGAGCTGATCTCACTAATAAATGATATAATGCTTAAAAGAGCTACCATGAGGGGCCAATAAGCATATATTTAGACGAATTAATCCATTTGTTGCCATTTTATTTTTAAATGAATACCCTGCATTAAAGAGTGGGGAAGTTGTTATAAAAAATACAATTTAAATGTGTTTCCTTTGTTTTTTCTGATAATTGTGAATAATCGTAAAATTGTGATATTTCTCCTCATGATAATTGTGACTAAAATTAATATTGCGACATCCCTAATAACAAAACAAACAAAAGTCACCCAAAAGCTAATAAGACGAGGAAATATGAGGAAGTGAATGTAGCACTTGAGGAAAGACCTGTCTTCAAATGTGGCAGCGACCGCATGAAACCAAATAAATGATATCAATAAAACACACACTTCGCTAACATATCGAGGGTGCGGAGTTTATACGCTCATCGTATTTATAGTCGCGGCGGAGAGTGCGAAGTGTTTTCTTCTTCCTATGGGGGGCTTATCAAAAAATAATTGAGAAGCACTGCTCTAAGTCATTGTATTATCATTACCAGAAGTGTGTTTACTTAATTACTTCAGTTGTAAATGTGTATTTAAAATATGTATTTCAATGTAAAATATTCAATTTAGGACATTTAAAAAAAAAGCTAACCCCCCTTTATTTTACACGCCACTGGTTTTGAATGTAAGGATGAAGAGGGCAGATATGTGCTGGTTAAAGGGAATATTAATGGGAATGTTTTCCCTCTTTTGAATGTCTAAACTCCACCAGGGGGCGATATCACTTTCTATGGACCTGATAGTAAACCACTAATAATAATAATAATAATAACTTTTATTTATATAGCGCTTTTCAGTGACCCAAAGATGCTGAACATAATAAAAAAAAGGGGGGGTATTTACAGACAGGGGGGACAACACGTACAGAACACATTAATATACAGATAAAATGAACAAGACAGAAGAAGTAGAGAGAAAAAGATGGGGATGTAACAGAGGGTAGAAGTGTAGGCAATGGGGTAGAGGAGGCTAGGGGTAGGGGAGGTCATAGGCTTGGGTGAAGAGGTATGTTTTTAGGCGGGATTTGAATGTTGTGAGTGAGGGAGAGTGGGGGGGGGGGGGGGGGGGGGGGGGGGGGGTGCTGTTCGGGAGAATGCTCTGTCGCCAAAAGTTTTGAGTCGGGATATTGGTGCAGCCAGGGTGAGAGAGGAGGAGGATCGGAGAGCTCGGGTGGGGCGGTGGGGGATGAGGAGGTCAGACAGGTAGGGGGGGGCAAGGTGGTGAAGAGCTTTGAAGGTGAGGAGGAGTATTTTAAAGTTTATGCGCTGCTTGATGGGGAGCCAGTGGAGAGAGCGGAGAACGGGAGTGATGTGATCACGGGACCGGGTGTGGGTGAGGAGGCGGGTGTGGGTGAGGAGGCGGGTGTGGGTGAGGAGGCGGGTGTGGGTGAGGAGGCGGGTGTGGGTGAGGAGGCGGGTGTGGGTGAGGAGGAGGGTGTGGGTGAGGAGGCGGGTGTGGGTGAGGAGGCGGGTGTGGGTGAGGAGGGTGTGGGTGAGGAGGCGGGTGTGGGTGAGGAGGCGGGTGTGGGTGAGGAGGGTGTGGGTGAGGAGGCGGGTGTGGGTGAGGAGGCGGGTGTGGGTGAGGAGGTGGGCAGCGGAGTTTTGGACCATTTGGAGTCTATGGAGGGAATGGGAGGAGATGCCAGGGAGGAGGGAGGTGTAGTAGTCGAGGCGGGAGGAGATGAAGGCCTGGATGAGGGATTCAGCAGCGGGGAGGGTGAGGCAGTGTCGGATTTTGGCGATGCGGCGGAGGTGGAAGTATGAGGTCTTGACAATGTGGCTGACATGGGGAGTGAAGGAGAGGGTGGGGTCCATGATGACACCGAGATTGCGTACCAGGGTAGAGGGGGTGATGGTCGAGGTGTCGATGCTGAGTGAAAAGGGACCAGTTTTATTGAGAGTGGATTTGGTGCCAATGAGGAGGAGCTCTGTTTTGTCACTGTTCAGTTTTAGGAAGTTGAGAGTGAGCCATGATTTTATTGTAGAGATGCAGGTTTGGATGTGGCTGAGGGGAGGGTTTTGGGTGGGTTTGGTGGTGAGGTATATCTGGGTGTCGTCAGCGTAGCAGTGAAAGTCCAGGTTGAGTTGGCGGAGGATGTGACCAAGGGGGAAGATGTAGCAGATGAAGAGGAGGGGGCCGAGGACTGAGCCCTGGGGGCCCCCCTGCGTTACTGGGGAGAGGGTGGATGAGTGACCGGAGAGGGAAATGAACTCTTGCCTGTTGGTGAGGTAGGATGTGAGCCAGTCAAGTGCAGAGCCCTCAACACCCAGTTGGCGCAGCCTTTGTAGGAGGATGGAATGGTTTATAGTGTCAAAGGCTGCGCTGAGGTCTAGTAGTAACAGGATGTTGAGGGCCCCGGAGTCTGCAGAGGTGAGGAGATCGTTGAGGGCCCCGGAGTCTGCAGAGGTGAGGAGATCGTTGAGTACTTTGACCAGGGCTGTTTCAGTGCTGTGAAGTGGGCGGAAGCCAGATTGGAGGGGTTCATAGAGGTTGTTTGACTGGAGGTGGGTGTGAAGTTGGGCGGCGACGATGCGTTCCAGCGTTTTTGAGAGGAACGGTAGGTTGGAGATGGGGCGGTAGTTGGAGAGGTTGGCGGAGTCTAGGGTGGGTTTTTTGAGGATGGGGGTGATGGAGGCCAGTTTGTAGATGGAAGGAACATGGCCGAGGGATAAAGACTGGTTGAAGAGGGCGGTGAGATGGGGGATGAGAGCAGGGAGGCAGGCCTTGGTTAGAGTCGTTGGGAGGGGGTCGAGAGAGCAGGTGGTGGTTTTGGAAGCGGTGATGAGGTCTATGATATGAGAGGAGTTAACAGAGGAGAAGGTGGTGAGGGGAGGGAAGGGTGGGTGGTCAGGGAGAGGGGGGGGCAGGGGTGGGGGTGGTGATGGAGTTAATGGAGACGGCAGTCATGGAGCTGTTGATTTTGGAAATTTTGTCATTGAAGGCAAGGAGGAAAGAGTTGCAGAGGTCAGGGGAGGAGGGTGGAGTGATGTCCGGTGGCTGGAGCAGCTTGTTGACGGTGGAGAACAGGGTGCGAGGGCTCCGGTGGGAGCTGTTGATGAGGGTGGAGAGGTGGGCAGATTTGGCGGCTTGGAGAGCGTCACGGTAGGAGGAGATGTGTAATTTGAAAGCTTCGGCGTGGACGGTGAGGCGGGTTCTTTTGAGGAGTCGTTCGAGTTGGCGGCCAGTCTGCTTCATGGTGCGGAGTTCAGGGGTGTACCAGGGGGCGGGGTTGATGTATGAGACGGAGGAGGTTTTCCAGGGGGCTAGGGAGTCAAGGGAGTCGGAGAGGGTGGTATTGAGCATGACAGCATAGTCGTCGGGGGAAGAGGGGGGGGAGTCAGGGGGGAAAGCAGAGGATATGAGCTGGGAGAGCGTGAGGGGGTTGACTGACTTGATATTGCGGTAGGTGATGGTGCGTTTTTTGGGGTTGTGGGGCGAGGGTAGGGGGGCGGAGAAAAGGATGCAGAGATGATCAGAGAGTGGGAAGGGGAGGGGGTGGGGCTTAGATATGGGTAGGAGAGAGGAACAGACTAGGTCCAGAGTGTGGCCTTTGGTATGGGTGGGGAAGTCAATATGGTGGGTGAGATGGAAGCAGTCCAGGAGAGAGAGGAAGTCGGACGTCAGTGGGGTGTTGGGGCAGTCAATGTGGATGTTGAAGTCACCAGTGAGTAGGAGGCGGGCAGAGAGAGAGGATACCATGGTGAGGAGTTCAGACAATTCAGTGAGGAAAGAGGGGTGGGGCTTTGGGGGACGATAGATCAGGATAGCGGTGATAGAGTTGGGGAGGGAGAAGGCGAGGTATTCAAATGATGAGCTGGATGGAAGGTTGAGGTTCAGTTCAGTGATGGATGTAGATTTTTTATGAATAACAGCAAGACCTCCCCCACGCCCGGAGAGGCGGGGTTTGGCAGTGTAAGTGTAGTTGGAGGGAGTGGCTTGGTTGAGAGCATAGAAGTCCAGGGGCTGTTGCCATGTTTCACAGAGGAGAAGCATATCAATGTTATTGTCCAGTAGCAGTTCAGATATAACAGGTGATTTGTTGGAGAGGGAGCGGCAGTTCAGCAGTGCAAGGGAGATGGATGGGGGCGCGGAGATGGATGGGGGCGCAGGGGTGGGGGGCGGAGGTTGCTGAGGTTGGCAGTGCGGCAGGTGGGGGTGACGGGGGGGCGAAAACTAGTCCAGAGTGAGGGGATAGGTGAGCCGTCGTTGGAGTGTTGGTTATGGGAGAGACCAGAGCCCCTGTGGATGTAGCGGGGCCGGCGAAGGATCCCAGCTGAGCTAGCTGCAGAGGCAGCAGCAGCTGGGAGACGGTGGTTATGGTTGAGGAGGTGAAGGTCAGCAGCGGTGTAGGTGAGTAGGCGAGAAGTTGGTGGAGCGGTGGCCTGGAGGCGTGGGAGTGATAGTCCGAGGAGGAGATGGAACGTAGCAGCAGATGAGAGTAATCCAGTTAGAATGTTGGCGGTGGCTAGAAGCTGGTTAACTAGAAGCTGGTGGGCAGAGAGTTGTGAAAAAGCAGCAGTGGACCGGGTGTTGAAGCTGGTGGAGTGAGTGGCGTTGGTTGCCCCAGACCTTGTCGGCACGGCAGGGAGGCCCCGCGATACCATGACGGACCTCAGCAGGTGTTAAGCCAGCTGTTAGCTGGCGGCTAGGGCAGTAGATAGTCCAGGAGTGAGGGAGGAGATGAGCGATGGACGGTGCAGTAATGTCCGATGACGTGAAGGAACAGGGATGTAGACAGAAGACAACACAGAGACGCGGGAACAAAACAAAACAATGGAAACGACTAACAAAACAAAGACGTTGGGACAGAAGCGGCAGTCCACATACCAGACGCCGGCGTTGCTCTAGCCCAATCAAGACGCATTTGAGTCCAGTTTTGTGACCAGATCGCCCCCGTCTGTGGAGCGGGGAAAGCAGAGAAACGGGGCTGTACCTTGGTTGTATGGGGCTGCTTTTCTCCGGGTGGAGCCGGTGCCCCGCTCTCCGTGTCTGCTCCTGTGGCGGGCTGGGGCCACACCTTTGCCCAGGTACAGACCTCCGGGGCGGCGGGTGTGGAAGCGCGGAGCCGGTGTTCGGGCGTGGAAACGCCGGTGCAGCGGAGGAGAAGCGGCGCCGCGTGCGGCTCGTGGTGGTGCCGGTGATCGGACACGGAAAACGATAGGGCACGCCTCCACCTGTGAATGTGGCGAGAGGGAGTTCAGTCGATGGCACAGATTGTCAGCCTCAGTCAGTCTGCCCCAAGGCAGCCGTGGCTAAGTGTGCAGTGAGTGAATAAAGCACATCTGGGGAAATGGCTCTAAGAACCATTATTCATTATGAATTATTAAAATGCATTCAACGTTTATTCCAGACTGTAAGTGTTTCCTTTAGTGCCCACTCTGAGGGAACCCTGATCTGTGGAGATTAGAATCTTCACATTCAGCTACATTAGACGTGTCAAACTCAAGAGGCTCTGGAGGAACAATCAACAAGAAGTTCTGTCTCTTATTGAAGAATATAGGATTTATAATATATTCCAGAATAGACTACTTTTTGTTCTCAATAAAGAGAGATTTAAAATCACTGAGGCAGATATAAGCACAATAGACCTAAGTGATCATGCCTCTGTCTATATTTCTGTAGATTTGGAAGAAAGTAAAAAAACAAACAAACAGTGTGGAGGTTCAATGCCAGCTTTCGTAAAGGTTGAATGTACGATTTCTTTGACCAAAATCTGAGTTTTATTTCCTCGTGGCGTGGACGGCCGATTAGTCCTGCCACGTATCAATCATAAAACGCACCTACTGCACCTGCAGCCTCGTGTGGCTCGTCCCCCGAGAGCAGCAGTTTCTGCGTGTTTAAGCGCATTGATCTATCATAATATAGTTCCCTCAGTGTACGGGACAAAATGAAGACGGAGAAATACAGTTCGAGCTGACTCAGAAGTGGACAGAAATCTACGGGTGACGAGAGATGCGATGCGATCCGTCGCACTAATAAACAAACACACGTGTGTGTTGTATCAGTCGCACGGGGGAGTGGCATGTGCACGGGGGAGTGGCATGTGCACTTCCACCTGAGTTCTCAAATCGCAAAAAAATCGTCCATTGCGCCTTTATTAATCCTTTACTTTAAAGGTGCCATAACATGCTTTTTTTCACGTTTCGTAGTCTATTCTAAGTGTATAATTGATAATAATAAGTGTTGTGCAACAGCCTTAACATAATAGTTAAGAAATATCACCCAGACCTTGGACCCCCTCACCAACCCGGAAATGCAGACGGCTTGGTTTGATATTCGCCCCTATCCTTGCAAAGAGCGATCTGGCTCCCCCGCCCAATCTCCCGATCTCCACCCCCCCGAGGGGGGATGATGACGCGTGCCTGTGATTATGACGCGGTCTTGCCCCCACCGCCCTTCAGTTTGGAGATTGTAGGAAAGGAAATAGTCTGTAATACAGCTAAAAACTGCGGGAATCAATCAAAAAAACACTCTGGACATATATGAAGCACAAATAGCAATGTAAGAAGGTTAAAAGCTCTGAAAAGTCGATTTTGCATGTTATGGGACCTTTAAGGAAAAAATGTCCAACAACATTAAGACTTATCTGGAGGAAAATGATACTTGGGAAATGTCTCCGCCCATCCTTTGGGACGCTTCCAAAGAAGACTTGAGGACAAATTATAGCCATAGCCTCCGACAAAAAGAAACAAAGGAAGAAAAAGCAAAAGATCTGCAAGAAAAATAAAAATTGTTGGAGAAAAACTATGTAAATGCCCTAAAATGTTACAAGAAATGAGGAAATGAGCGAACACAGGATTGTTTGGTTTTGTAGTTTCCACGTTCACACGTGCTCTCACAGGCAACACAACACAACACCGCTCTGTGACCAGTTCTTCCTGGTTTGCTCACGGTGACAAACCACACGTTTTGCTCGCTGATCTGAACAGCTGCAAGTTCCCCGAGTAGATCTGGCGCTGTACTCACAGCACGTTTGTGAAAGATGTTTGTTCATAAAATGATGATATGATGATATCCCATAAGCAAAGTGGGGCATGTGTTTTTGGTTCCAAAAGTCTAAACAAACACCACTGCGCCTTCTCTGGTCTCACATGGGATGATCTGGCCAGTTAAAGTTGTGGAGCGCTTACGTCCACAAGACACACAGACAGATCAAGTGGAAGGATAGAGATGTGGTGGGCGTGGCTCAGACCATGGATGGTGAAGACTGGCAACAATACATGCGTTCGCACATCCGGGAACTTGTGTAGTGGCAACTGAGTCCGCCATTTTGAAAGGGGCACAACAGCACGTCTACTACATACGAAATCCAGAAAATATGAGGCCAAAATGCCAAAAACCTGCGTCTGTAAGGTCATTGTTCTGTAAGGTCATTGTTCTGTAAGGTCATTGTTCTGTTAGGACATTATTCTGTAAGGTCATTGTTCTGTTAGGACATTATTCTGTAAGGTCATTGTTCTGTAAGGTCATTGTTCTGTAAGGTCATTGTTCTGTTAGGACATTGTTCTGTTAGGACATTGTTCTGTTAGGACATTATTCTGTAAGGTCATTGTTCTGTAAGGTCATTGTTCTGTAAGGTCATTGTTCTGTAAGGTCATTGTTCTGTTAGGACATTATTCTGTAAGGTCATTGTTCTGTAAGGTCATTGTTCTGTTAGGACATTGTTCTGTTAGGACATTGTTCTGTTAGGACATTATTCTGTAAGGTCATTGTTCTGTAAGGTCATTGTTCTGTAAGGTCATTGTTCTGTAAGGTCATTGTTCTGTTAGGACATTGTTCTGTTAGGACATTGCTCTGTTGACTGACCAAGAAATTATAGCTTTGTCGTGTACCTTAGTTTGCCGTTATCGTCTAAAGAATAAAAGTATTCGTAGCTCATTATGCCGTAGAAAAGGATGCAGTGGTGGTGTTTTTTATATATTGCGTGCTCCTTTTAAAATGGCCGCTATGGGGAAGTCCCGGCTGTATGACGTCACCGCGAACACATGTATTCTGTTACGATGTCTTGTAACATGTATTTTAGGAGGAGGTATTGCTAAATATGGAGTTTGAACTGTTTGGATTAGCTAAGGATGAATTGTGTATAATGCACATATAGGCTGGAGATTGTTTGTATTTATAGTGTGAGAAATGCTATTGTGTTCTGGTCTTTTCACTTGGAGATTAAAAGTGCTGTTCTTGTGTTAAATACATAAGGATCAATACAAATACATACGCACATGATCTTGCCACTAAGCTATCAATTACATTTTCAGTATTCATTGGAACATAATACCCAGTTTCTGTATAAATATTAAAATAAACACCATTTACACAAAATAGATCAAATTTATCACTGATACAATCCCCAACTCTAATCATGTGTCATCGGTATTATCATTTTTATTGTTCCTCATATTCCATTGTTGTTGTAGCGCGGTCCTTAGTAATGACACCTCATGAAAACACCTGTCCAGGTACTAAACTCAAGGGGCGTATTGAGAGGGCAATTTTGAGCCAGTTTTGAGTTACATTCATATAGGACAGTCAGTTTTGAGACAGTGTTTAGTTACAATTCAGTATAGCTTTATAAAGAATAGTTTCAGTTGGTAATTTAGTCTCAGGTGATGTGTGAGGAAAAGTTTAAGTTAGTGTTTAAGTTTAATGATAGAAAGGTTTCAGTTAGATTATTGTAAGATCTTAGTTGAAGGGGACAGTTGTAGGGTCAGACTAAATTAAAATGGAGGCACAAATGCTCAGCCAGTTGCTGGACTTCCTCGTCCATGAGAGGCTCCTTCAGGACCTGAGAATCAGGGGCTCAGGGATGTCATCAGAAAGCGGGCAAAAAACTACGTAATGAAAGGTGAGTCTTCTGTTGTAAGTTTGATCTTTTCTCCATTACTACATTTTAGATGCTCACATTTGCAGGGGTGGAATATGAGTACTACTTATGTAACTGTAACTGATTATATTCAATGAGTAATTGTAGTTTTAGCTGTACATTTACTTGATTACTCCTCACCCACACCCGGTCCCGTGAACACATCACTCCCGTTCTCCACTCTCTCCCCATCAAGCAGTGCATCAACTTCAAAATACTCCTCCTCACCTTCAAAGCTCTTCACCACCTTGCCCCCCCCTACCTGTCTGACCTCCTCACCCCCCACCGCCCCACCCGAGCTCTCCGATCCTCATCCTCTCTCACCCTGACTGCACCAACATCCCGACTCAAAACTTTTGGTGACAGAGCGTTCTCCCGAACAGCACCCCGACTCTGGAACTCCCTCCCCCCCTGTCCCACTCTCCCTCACTCACAACATTTACTGTTTTTCAAACTTCCTATAAGTGATCTGTTCTTTTCTTCTGTATCTACCTCTGTATCTTCCTGGACTGTGTATATTATGGTGTATTGTACGTGCTGTCCCCCCTGTCTTTAAATACCCCCCCCCCCTTTTTGTATATGTCAAAGCGTCTTTGGGTCATTGAAAAGCGCTATATAAATAAAAGGTATTATTTTTAAAATTGTGTCACTCCTGAATAGTTTTGTACTTTGTACTTTTACATTTAAGTGTAGAGTACATCATTTGCCATGGGACTATACCAGTTGTATGCTTACTCTGTCCTGCACTGTATTATTGCCAACACGCACATGGCAAAGCACTGTTTTTTTTACCTGCTGGACGGGGCCATTCATTACATCTGTAGGAGGCGCCGAGAAGTGGTCTGTACTGCAGAGGAAGCCAGCAACTTGTTCCAGGGGTTTCCCTCCAGTCCCATTGGGGGCCACTGTGGCTGGGAGAAAACTCACAGGGCCATAATTGGCCGCTACTATTGGAGTGGGATGCAGGAGGACAATAGAAGCTGGGTGAGTTGACAATGACATGTACAGTACTATCCAAATTTGTGTGTACGGAAGTAAAGGTATTTTAATTTCTAACAATTCAGATAGAACAGTGTCCAGAGTGTCAAAAGCGGAGGAGCAACTTGAAGGAGAAAGTGCAGTACCAGCCAATAGAGGTAAATTGCATGTACGGAGCAACACTGTTAAAAACCCTTCACCTGATTGTTTCATACGCAGGTTAGCGAGCCATTTGAGCTTGTGGGAATGGACCTGGTGGGAAAGCTGACCCCAACAGCCAAAGGGTACATATATACATGTGTACTCATTGATTACTTCACTAATTGGGCAGAAGCGCATCCTTTGAAAGGAAAAACGGCAGTGGAGGTGATAAACTGCATACTGCAGCTCTTCTACCGTTTTGGGGCCCCGCAAAAGGATTGTGACTGACCAGGGCACAGAGTTTAAGAATAAAGTAAGGAAATAAACATGGGATACCTCCGATCTGTTGCCATTTCAGCATGAACCTTTTCCCTCAATCTCATAGGTAAATGCTGAGCTCTGTGAGAAACTGGGGATAAAGCGTAGTTTTTGTTCTCCAAACCACCCTGAAACCAATGGCCTGGTGGAAAAAATGAATGGTACAATTCAGGGGTAAAACAAGACCCCGGACTGTCCCCTAATTACTTTTAAACATGTCCTATTTTGTAGGTGTCTGAATACCCTCCATTTTAACGACCGTCAACACAAAGTCTGTACACTCCGCTTTTCCGGCATTGAACATGTTCCTCCGCCCCCAAGAGGAGGGACCATGACTTACTTTTAAAACAACGCGAAGCGTTTTGGATCCATACCCTGCAGACACTGGCTCCTAAGGGGTTGAATGACGAGTTCAATCTCAACATTATCCTGTAAATGATTTACAGTACACATGCAGTTTTGAATAATACTCACAGGGTTTTCCCACTGACCTATTTGTTTTATTCAACACATTTATGTATACTTTTATTCTGCTATCATTTCTGTACTGCATTTATCATTATTTTTCACGTATGTGTTATTCATCATGAGGTGTCAATATTAGTCTTTCGTGTTTGGATATTGTTTGTGTATTTTTGTGTTAGTTCTGACGTGTCTCTAAAAACATCTGTTATTGACCACTCCCATTTTTTGAGGCCACTCCTATTAAAACCTCTGTCTCATCCTCAGTCACCCATTTGCCTGACGAAGGCCTAGATGCTGAAGCGTTGCCTCTTCACCATTAAACTTTTATTTTGCAAGTTTGACGAGATTTCTTTCCCCATTGTAGGTGTCTGAATAAAATGGTGAAAAACCACCCCAACACTTGGAGCAACACCTCCAGCCGACCATGTTTGCGCTGCGCACCAAAATGCAGCTCACCACCAGGCAGCCACCATTTTATTGACTTTTTGGCGGAGAGGCCCTGATATCCATCAGAGATACCTGAGGAGTACAATGTAAGTACACTTAGTTAAATGCTCTCCATGCTTTAGCTCAATGTCATGATTTTTAAGTGAGGGAGGACTACATAGTCCCTGATCCAGCGGGAGGAAGTGTGTACTGGCCTAAAAAAAACAGCCAAGGGCCAACATTGTGAAAAGCCAGAAGAGGACCAGGGAGAAGAGGCACAAAGGCGGGTTTGATGACCATTTTAACATGGGGGACCTGGTGCTCCTGAAGAACATCCGCCAGGAGCAGAGGAAAGGTGGGAAGATGGCCTCAGAGATGCTGGGGCCCTTCAAAATAGTCCTGATTGAAGGAAAGAGTGTGGACCTTGAAGATGAGAAGGGGAAAATAAAAAGGAGACTCAATCTGGACCATCTTACAAGGTTCATTGAACCTCAGCCACAGGTCCCCAGAAAGCAGAAGGTTGTGCAGGCTGAGCAGCCTACAGCACCCTGGATCCAGGAGGTGGTAGAGGCTGTGCCTTCTGCTGCTGTGCCTCCTTCTCCTGTTGTGCCTCCTTCTCCTGCTGCTGTGCCTCCTCCTGCTGCGCCTCCTTCTCCTGCTGCTGTGCCTCTTCCTCCTGCTGCTGTGCCTCCTCCTCCCGCTGCTGTGCCTCCTCCCTCTGCTACTGTGCCTCCTTCTCCTGCTACTGTGCCTCCTTCTCCTGCTACTGTGCCTCCTTCTCCTGCTGCGCCTCCTCCTACTGTTACGATTAGTGTCGACAAGGATAACTAAGTAATGACTAACATCTTTCGTGCTTTGAAGATGAAACTTAACCATAAAGCACATTTGCAGTCCTACAACTTGTATGGGCTGGTGTGGACATGGGTAGTGTCTTGTGGAGTGTTGTTGGGGCCTACAAACTCTTTACGTGGGATTTTGTTCAACTGGGCCCCAACAAGAAGGTAGAGAGTGAGGTACGTGGAATGTCCTAATGAATCACAGTATAAATAACCTTACTTTCCTGTTCAATTGACACTTGTAGGCAATAAATGCAAACCTGACTCTCCTGGCACGAAGGGTCAAAGCCACAGTCCTGGACTCCCTAATGCTGACTCCACTGTGGGAGGGAAAAGCAAACCCTTGGCAAGTAGCCTACACTATTAAAGGCCGATTCATTACCTGTCACATTTTTATATTGCAGGGTTTATTGAAGGAAAATGTGGCCGTTGGGGCCATCTGCTCCCACAGCCACGGCGGGCCCAACAGAAACTTATATCTCTTTGTTTTCTATCAAGCTAGCCTCTAGTTTACTATAAGTCCTTTAATGGGCAAATTAGTTGGTGTTCAAAGTAATGCCACAGCAGCAGGATGGCACCTCATGTGGGATCTTTGTGTGCACGGTAAGTGTGGGTTGTATTCATCGTTGATGCAACAATGAATTGCCTTCTTGTAGCTTGCAGCGCAGATCCTGCTGGGGGAGACTATAGGGTACGCTGTGGACAAGGAGGGGGTTAACGGGCTGAGGATCTAGGTGGCTCGAGCCCTGCTGGAAAATACAGGTAATGTGAGAAGTTGTGGCATGGCACGAATTTATGGCGGCTTTGTTTCATGCTTAGCAATTTGAATACAGGCCAGTCTTTTGCTTGGACTGTCTTTAACCCTGACCAAACATGCTTGTTTTTGTGTCGCACAATCAACATTTCATCCATGATTTATTCTTCTTAGATGACCTCTCGGAATACTGCACAAACTGTGGCTTCCGCTGCACAGGGGGCAAGGATGGGGTGAAACAGGAGGATGATGGCCCTGATGATGATTCCTGGGTAAGCATGCCCATACATTTGCATTACTGGGCTACCCACTAAAATGTCCCGTATTTCAGATCGAATGCACCAGATGCGGCCGCTGGTACCACACAGAATGTGTTGGGTTCCCACCGACAGTTGTTCATTTTGTGTGTGTGTCCCCTAAAACGGGCAAAACGGCTGTTCTGCAGCTCCCACTCAAAGCCAGAACCACAATGGCCAACAATCACTACCCTCAGGCCATGAGAATAACTCCACACTGTCCCTGCTCGCTCCTTCACCAGGTCTTCATTAACCTTCTACTTTCCTCACCTGCCATAACTAAAGTGGACTTTGGGCAAACACAATCTATACCTCAGTTACTATTATCAACCTCATGCTTATCTAGTGTTTACATGCTATGAGTGCCTTACACTAGTGGATATGTTTACATTCTGCATATTTGCACTAAATGGATTGATGCTCTAATTGTATGTTATGGAAAATGATTCACTTTTGGATGTAATAAAGACTTAAATTTGAGCCAGTGTTGAAAGTTTACACTTTGTCTTGCATCGAATCACCAAGACCCGTTCCTATGTTTGTGAATTTTGTTAATTGACAATGGCAATAAACCCTATTCTGATTCTGAAAGTGATTTACACATTGTTAATTCCTTTAAAAAAAAGTGATAATTTACATCTTAAATAATACATTACTTGATTCAGCACATTCAACCATGCCCCTTATTTAGGATATAAATAGGTTCAATTGTTTCATCTGGACTCAGTTAAGAAAAAACAAGACGTTTCGACTCTCAAGGGGGTTCCACACCGCGGCGGCCGAAGCGTCCAGTTTACATTCAAAGTCTATGGTAAACGCGCGTCGAGCACGTAGTGCGTTATCCGCGGCGCGATTTCTTTGTTTTTGCGGCGCGATTGGTGCGTTTTTTTACGCTCTCGACGCTTTGAGCGCGGCCGAGGCAACGAAAGCGGCTTACGCGACACGTTCAGATATGTTGAGGTCTCTGCAGCTGAAGCGTAGCAGCCGCCGCAGCAGCCATTCAGAGCTGACGCTCCAGTGACGTATGTACGTACGTATTGCCCCTCGCATTTACGGTATTCCCCGTGGAATTCCCCAAGAAGCGCCACTTCTTCCTTGCTCGTCAACCATGGCAGACGAACGATTGATTGTGGCTGTTTGTGGGAGAAAGGAGCTGTACCATGTGTTCACAGTGGAATACAGAGACCGAAATAAGAATGACCTCGTATGGCGAAAGATCAGCGAGGAGACTGGACAGCCTGGTAAGTTTTTACAACTTTTAACCGATACACGTGTTGATAGTTGATGCGCCCGAGAGAATTTGCGCTAGTTTGTGTTTTGACGAGTTCATGTGTTTATTCAGAGGCCGTTTGCCGAAAGCGCTGGAAAAGTCTGAGGGACACCTACATGAGGGAGAGGAAGAAGGAGAAAGAAGAGGATCTGCAGCAGAGTCAGATGCCAAATGGCGCTATTCTGCCGTCCTCTCATTCCTCGACCCTTTCATCACCCCCCGTGAAACCAGCGGGAACATGGAGAGAAGGGTGAAGGAGGACCCCGCAGAGGACCCAGAAGAGCCTGAAGAGGCCGCTTCAGCAGGGGTCTCCGAATCAGGTATGTTGTTATGAAACTGGATAATATAACAATGTACTGGGCTAAAATATAACTCCTGTACAATGTTCTTTTAGAAGATGTGGATTTGCCTTCCCTCCCTGCTGCTGATTGGGATAAGCGGAGGGATTCTTGTGCAGCGCTGGGTTAAAGTTGGTAATCCATTGTTTAAGGATTTGCTTTTCAAATAGGCCATTAACTGCACTTAACTGTACATCACAGCAACAACAAAAATAAACATCAGAACCTTTTGATGAAATTAAGTACTTAGCTGTGCATTTTGAATGGTGGATGATGGAGAGGTAGGATTGAAGGTCATGTAACAAACTTTTATTTCTTCTCTCACAAGACAGTGTGTTGTAAATATATAGCTAATTGTAAAAAAATAAGAAACTGGATTACAATCGTTGGGTAATAACAAATCTGTGTACAACAGACTGTAGAAAAATATACCTAAAAGGAGAGTTTGATTATTTAAAAGTCCGTTAGGCTCTTTATTGTGTAGTGGGTGGCTCTTAAAAGAGCTGTTGTGGGTCAGTGGCGGACGTGACTATTCTGTTGGCTGCCTCTTCATTAAAATGGGCCTTTAACACATTCCGCACCCTCAAGGCCTCTCGGGATGCATTGTTTGCCCCGGTCCGCCCCACACCTGGCAGTGGCTCCTCCTGTGCTCCAGCTCCCCATTCTCCATCTTCCCACGCTCCAGGCACATGCTTCGGCGCTGTGGCTCGCATGAAGTTGTGGAGGAGACAAGTCACCTTCACACACTTCGCTACAACTTCAGGGTGGACTTCCAGCCGCCGCAGAAACATCCTCCACTGTGAAGTCCAGATCCCAAAGGCGTCTTCAACCACCAGCCGTGCCCGAGAGAGGCGGTAGTTGAAGACCTGCTCTTCAATGGGGAGGCGCCCACGTCCAGGGAAGGGTCTCATCAGATGTCTTTGCAGCGGGAAGGCTTCATCTGCTACAAAAACATGGGGCTGTAGGCCTCTGCCTTCAGTCCCGGGCAGGTTCTGGTCAGGGGGCCGCTGGAGAGTGCCTTCGCGCAGGGCCTGACCAAATGCGGAGTTGGCAAAGGTTCCCCCATCACTCGTCCTCCCGTATCCCCCCACATTGATAACCTGGAACCGATACCGGGCAACGACCACGGTAAGGAAAACCAGCGAGTGATCCCCCTTGTAGTTGAAGAAGCTGGATCCTGAGTTGGGGGGGGCCTTCATCCGCACATGTTTGCCGTCCACAGCTCCACAGCAGAGAGGGTAGTTCCACTGCTCCTTGAACTCTGCTGCAATCAACCTCCAGCCCTCTGCTGTGGGCACAGCCATAAATTCGCCCACAAGACAGTCCCAGATGGCAGCTGCTACATCAGGGACAATGGAGGCGACTGTGGACACACCAACCCGGAAGCTGCTGGCAATTGTCCTGTAGGAGTCTCCAGTGGCAAGATATCTGGATCAAAAAACAAACACAAATAACTATATAGCCTGAATACAGTTTACTTATACTTTTATCAAATATACCAAGAACATATATCAAGAACAAGCAATATAAAAACGTTTTACTAACGATTACAGGACTATTTACACTGATTACTTTTATTAGCTATGTATGTTTAACAATACACTCGGTTATTATTACATCTGATGAATTACTGACCGAAGACAGATGGACAAGCGCTCAGCAGCTGGAATCGAGCGTCTGTAGTTGGTGTCCTGGTATGTTATCCTCGCACCAACGCGGGACAACAGGTCGTCAAACAGGTCGTGAAAGTGTTGTTCGTCGAGACGCAGCTCTTGAAGCAAATGGTGGTATTCGCCAAACTCAGACCGTCTCTGCAGTATCTGGTGTTCCCAGGCACGTCGCCGCCGAGCCCGGCACCTCCGTGTGAGGGTTTTGAAAAACCAAATACGTGAAAACAACGCTCTCGATTTCACACAATGAAAGGCGCGCCGTGCGCACGCCTGTGTATAGTGCCCGGGGCGTCAAGAGCGCCGCCTCTCCCCGCGGGCAACAACCAGAGAAGTAGAGCGTCCAGCCCCTCTCGAGAAGATGGGTTCTAGAGCCCAAACTGTGCGTGGAGGTTAGGCCGACTATATCTAGTCGTATCGCTCAACCTCCCGCACAAGCTCAGGCTCTTTCCCCCCCAGCGAGGTGACATTCCATGTCCCCAGAGTTAGTCTCTGTGTCTGGAGATCTGGTCGCCGAGGCCCCTGCCGTCGACTGCCGCCCAGATCTCTCTGCACCGGCCCCTTATGGATCCTCCTGCGGGTGGTGGGCCCACGGGAGGGCGGCCCCACGTCGCTCCTTCAGAGTGAATTCACTGGTCCATGTTCACCTGTGACATTGAAACATAGATCTGACTCGTCTGCATCATTGTGATAGGCAGTGTTGTGCCTGAACGCGTTCATTGAACAAAAGTTCATGAACGTGTTCATAATTTTGGTGAACGTGAACTGAACGAACTGTATTACTGCCGACGAACGATAATGTGAACGCGTTCATTCTGGTGTCTGTGAATGACATGTTCATTCTTTTTATTTTCGTTCAATAAAGTGTCAGATTTCTAGAGACTTCCAGGCGAAAAACACCGGCAAGGCGGAGACAGAGATTTTGCGTGTCGCACCGCACTGCGAATGTGCATCAAAACAAAAAGCAGCATTGACGCGACTGCAACGTGTAGTCAACAGAGCAGCAACGATTCGCCCTGCTATGACCAGTTACGTGAGTTTTATGATAAGGTCGGTGATGATGGAACAATCTAACATTTCTGTGCAAACTTTGCCCAGAAAGTTTTCCCTCATGTTTTTGAGAATATACTGTGGGACTGAAAGCTGCAACTGCTGCTAGTACTACTACTACTACTACTACTACTACTGCTTAGCAGCAGTAGTGGACTGAATGGACAGCAACACCAGGGGGAAGTCAGTCCCTTCAATGTGAATGTAAATCCTGGGTAAGAATTCTAAATTGGATATGAAGATGAGTATTAAACTAATACAATAATTGCTGCCTGTGGTTGTATTTGGGCTGTGGAATAATTTAGAACAATTATAGCATAATATTGAAAAAAAGAACTGAACTAGTTCATTTTTTGGAGCTGTGAACTAAGTTCAAAATTTTGAACTATGAACTGAACTAGTTCATGTAGAAAGTGAACTTTCCCAACACTGGTGATTGGACACATTTTTGCTTGTTGTTTATTAAGAGGAAATCTGTGACTGTTGTAAACAATCTTTTCAAGGACTTTGCCCCAAAATGTCAGATTAGAGATGGACCGGTCATGACTCAGTACTGCAGCATCAAGACTGCGCTTCTTTAGGAGAGGCTTTCTGACCCCTCCCCCTGACCCCTGCTCTTCTTTAGGAGAGGCTTTATGACCACAGTTTTCCAAGCCCTTGCGAATAAAAAATAAAAAGTTGGTAATATGTATTTTTTTTACAAATTCGAAGGGGGACACCACTGAGCATTTCTGCTTAGGTCCAAATGGCTAGCAGCAGCCCTGATAGACCATAATACGTCGGGTGTAGTGAGAGCTGATGCACTGGTCCAACAGAGAGATTTACGTTGCTACAGCTTCTCACATGGATAAACAAAGCAAAGCACTATTGTTCTCCACAACAATGAAGTGCACCAGTTTGACCTCTTATGAAATTCAATCCAGACTAAAGCAAGGCAAATGTATTTGTAGTGCACAAATCATACACAAGGCAACTCAAAGTGATTCAGGAACAAAATGCATTAAAATCACAAAGACATGACAGAAATCACAAAACAGTTTAAGACATAAAAGAGAATTGCAAGAGAACATGCAAAGAAAATCCTTTCAGTCATATGCACAGCTAAATAAAATCTTAGATTTGAACATTGTCAGAGTAGAACCTGTCTCACATCTTCAGGAAGAATGTTCCAGATTTTAGCTGCATAAAACTGAAACACAGATTCCCCATGTTTAGTCTATAAAAAGTTTTTTAGGGGACTTTAGGTGCTCCATATATATATATATATATATATATATATATATATATATATATATATATATATATAAAAAGAGCCAGGATTTATCAGTAAATGTTGCAAGCTGGTATTCCGCCCAGAAACAGAACGGGGAGATGATGGACACTTCAAACACCCCAAAAATACATATGTAACCATCAAAGGGACTTGAACATTCAATAAGATGAAATTGGTACTTAGTTCTACTTTAAGCTATTTTGCCAATTGCTAGTTCATAGTAACTTGTACAGAGTCTCATGCTGTACACATTGAAATGCAATTACTTATATTGAAGTAACTAAGAAAAAGTAGTTTCTTCATGCCTTTGGTTACGGTTCATTCTGTCCAATATTTTCAGCTGATAAGTAATAATATGGTTTGGTCTGACAGGAGTGTGTGTTTACTTTACATGCTTCACATGTTTGAGCTAGTTAATAAGACATGGAAATCAGGCAAACAAACGCTCCTGTCTGACCAAAATAAATTGTTACTTAATAGTTTCTTCATGGTTTTGCAATTTACACATCATCTTGCTTTAAACAAGCAATTCCATTTAGGGACACCCACAAAATACGCACTGTGAATTTAGTTTTTTTAATTTGATTGAAATGTGTTGAAAATGATAGAAATATAACAAAAACTGCCTCTGTGATCGAATAGAACTAAAACTGTCTCTGGGACACAAAAGGAAGCAATTTCATCAAAGAGCTTTTTCTGCCCAGTCATAGTCCTGCAGCAGAAATACGACACCGAGCACCTTCACGTCCTCGCCCTCCTACACCCTGCCCTCACCTTCAGATCCGCTTCAACCTCCTGACACCTGTGCACTCAAGGGAGCTCCAGCCTCCTCTCACTCTGCGTCACTCTGAAGTTCCAAAAGTGTCATCATCAAGATCATTCAAAAGTAAAACATTCAAATAATGTGTGCCTTTTGTCTGGCCAATGTCAGGTCTCTTATCTGACGCTTTATCCTAGCAAGGTGTTTTAGATAAACCTCTTGACTAATCTTGATACTGTCTATTAGCTAATAAAAACACACAAACGTACTCAGGTAAAGGTCTCGTAAAATAAGCAGACGTAAAGAGTGAGTGATCAAAAATATAATAACTAAGAGTAACACACTTGGGGAGAAATACTTAAATTATACATGTAGAGAGTGTAGTATTAATAATAGTCCAAATACTGTAGTATTATTCATGCCCTCATAAATATGAAAATGCACTAGATAGGGAACCACGTATTCTCTAAATCAATTATTAAGGTTTATTATAAATAATCAATTGAATATTAAGTATTATCAATAATTAGTAGTTAGCTCGTGAGGGTGTAGCCATGACATTGACTATAGCTGGAAATAAATGATATACTTTTGTGAAGAAGTATTGACCAAACATTCAAACAAAGGGCCTCTGAATATTGAATATGCAAATGAGGCTTAGGTAAAAAAGGAGAGATCACAGTCAAGGAGCTTTGACTGTGATCTAGAGTTGAGGATAAGAGGTTTATAGTCTGTCTAACTGCGAAACATGTGCCCCTAAACCACCAGAATTTGGAGCTGTGTGATCCAGTCGAAGGTGGGCCCTTGGAGTCTGCAATGATGGAGCTGACGCCTCCAGGGGTCAGCTCTGCAGGGGTCAGCTCTGCAGGGGTCAGCTCTGCAGGGGTCAGCTCTGCAGGGGTCAGCTCTGCAGGGTTCAGCTCTGCAGGGGTCACGCTGCAGGGGTCAGCTTTGCAGGGGTCAGCTCTGCAGGGTTCAGCTCTGCAGGGGTCAGCTCTGCAGGGGTCAGCTCTGCAGGGGTCAGCTCTGCAGGGGTCAGCTCTGCAGGGGTCACGCTGCAGGGGTCAGCTTTGCAGGGGTCAGCTCTGCAGGGTTCAGCTCTGCAGGGGTCAGCTCTGCAGGGGTCAGCTCTGCAGGGTTCAGCTCTGCAGGGTTCAGCTCTGCAGGGGTCAGCTCTGCAGGGGTCAGCTCTGCAGGGTTCAGCTCTGCAGGGTTCAGCTCTGCAGGGGTCAGCTCTGCAGGGTTCAGCTCTGCAGGGTTCAGCTCTGCAGGGTTCAGCTCTGCAGGGGTCAGCTCTGCAGGGGTCAGCTCTGCAGGGTTCAGCTCTGCAGGGTTCAGCTCTGCAGGGGTCAGCTCTGCAGGGGTCAGCTCTGCAGGGGTCAGCTCTGCAGGGGTCAGCTCTGCAGGGTTCAGCTCTGCAGGGGTCAGCTCTGCAGGGGTCAGCTCTGCAGGGTTCAGCTCTGCAGGGTTCAGCTCTGCAGGGGTCAGCTCTGCAGGGGTCAGCTCTGCAGGGTTCAGCTCTGCAGGGTTCAGCTCTGCAGGGGTCAGCTCTGCAGGGTTCAGCTCTGCAGGGTTCAGCTCTGCAGGGTTCAGCTCTGCAGGGGTCAGCTCTGCAGGGGTCAGCTCTGCAGGGGTCAGCTCTGCAGGGTTCAGCTCTGCAGGGTTCAGCTCTGCAGGGGTCAGCTCTGCAGGGGTCAGCTCTGCAGGGTTCAGCTCTGCAGGGTTCAGCTCTGCAGGGTTCAGCTCTGCAGGGTTCAGCGCTGCAGGGGTCACGCTGGGAAGGACATGAGCTGATGAGTCTGAAACTTCGATGGCATCATGCTGAAGAATCGTTGGATTCTCTCTTCCTTGAGAGGAGCAAGCGATGGAGATGGTCTTGGAGATGGTCTTGAAGGTGCACTGTTAAAGAGTAAAAGTTGTTGGCTGGAAAATGCCAACTTTGCATCAGAATCAGAAAAGGTTTATTGCCATTGCCAATGAACAAAATTCACAAACATAGGAACTTGCTTTGGTGATTCGGTGCAACATAAAACAATGTACAATAAAACAACCTATTTAAAATCTAAAAGGGCATGCATTAAAGAAAAACATTTTCTTCTGCTATAGGATGAAAATAAAAATGGGCTTACTATGTACCCAAAATTGACAGCTAAATTTACAGTTGTAGTGCAGAAAGTGAACAGTGCAAAGAATGATTCAATTATAGTTAAAGTGACAGTGTTTAAGAAGTGTTCATGAGTCCAACGACGAGGGAAAGAAACTATTCTTGTGGCGGGAGGTTCATGTCCGGATGGACCGTAGCCTCCTGCCTGAGGAGAGTGGCCTTCTGCCTGAGGGGAGTGGCCTCCTGCCTGAGGGGAGTGGCTCAAATAGTCCGTGTCCAGGGTGAGATGGGTCAGCAGTGATCTGACCTGCTCGTCCCAGAGCCCTGGAGACTTACAGGTCCTGCAGGGATGGAAGTCTGCAGACGATCACCTTCTCAGTAGAGGACGCTGTAGTCTCTGTTTGTCCCTGGCTCTGGCTCCAGCGTATTACACGGTGATGGAGAAGGTGATGGAGGAGGTGATGGAGGAGGTGAGGATGGACTCGATGATGGCCGTGTAAAACTGGATCTGCGCTGGCAGCTAAGCTTTCCTCAGCTGCCGCAGGAAGTACATCCTTTGTTGGGCCTTCTTGATGAGGGAGCTGATTGCGGGCTCCCACTTGAGGTCCTGGGTGATGGTGGTGTCTACGGAGTCTGATGGGGGTGATTGGGGGAGTCAGTCATAGTGAGGGGGCCGGGTGGCTGTTGCTCTCCTGAAGTCCACAATCATCAAAAGAAAGGACCAGCCACATACTTGTTCTTCCAGTTCTTTCTGGATGTCGTCATCAGTTCTTCTGGCCGTTTCACCGTCGGCAATCTTCTCCTCCAGGTCGGCCTTCAGCTGATGGATCTCATGCAGCTGCTCAGTCAGAGACACTCGCAGACACTCACTTTCCTCCAGCTGAACAAACAACCACAAGCACTGGTTCTGACCACAGTGAGGCTCACACACATTTGACCTTTGCATGAGCTCGTAGCAATCCTGGCAATTCCGTTCAGAGGACTGGAGGGCGATCTTCAGCCGGGAGATCTCCTCACGCAGTTCCTCCTGGTGTCGACAACAACGGTTATGAACCAGACGTTTCATGGACTCATGGACGGCGCCCTCTTCAGGCCATACCTCATTGTCGTGGATGATTTGCTGCTCGAGGTTTTCAAACTCGTCGAGCTCCCGCTTCTCCTCGAGCCCGTGTGAAAGATCTGCGTTCTCTTTCTCCAGAGTTCTGATTTGCTCCAGAGACAGTCCCAGCTCGTCCTTTAGGTAATTGTGTTCTGAAAGCAAATAATCCTGTGAAAAAAAACACTGAATGAATACGTTGGACTTGTCTTAAAGTCCAGTCTGTTGAAGGATCATGGGTAAAAGTACGAAGGTGAAGACCCAGAGACCTCCCCCTCTCTGCCCCGACCGGACCATTACTTTGTAGAAATGATGTACTACTACCTTTACTTTTACTATTCTTATAAAAACAAAGGCCTTCTGCGATTGGCGGAACTGGTCTTTACTCTTTCCACTCATGATCCACTGAATATTCATAAATGGACATGAAAATAAATCCAACTCAGGTCAGAAACAGAAGGCTTTGGCTGGTAATGACATTGTTGAGTCGCTTCAGGGCTTTGTTCATCCAACAAAGACGCCAAGGAAGGCGACGCCCAGCTCTGGGTCTGCACGATGGCCTCAGCACCAGGAGCCGTACCTTCTCTGATGCCAGCGCTTCACACAGTTGGATGGCTTCTGAAAACAGAGATGAGCTCCAGGTTGTTACTGCACCAGGACACCAGCCGGTCCACCTCCCTCCTGAAGACAGACTCCACATCCGAGATTAGCCAAATGAGGGTTCAAACTTGATCAGTTTTACGGAGTCGTGGCTGGAGGTGCAGCAGTTTGTGTACAGGGAGAAGAGCAGGGTAGAAAGTACACAGCCCTGTGGAGCTCCTGTGCTGATAGTTCGAGTGTCTGAGACATTCTTCCCCAGCCGCACGCACTGCCTCCGATCCGTCAGGAAGTCAGTGCTCCCCCTGCAGGTGGAGTCGGTGCTCCCCCTGCAGGTGGAGTCGGCGTTCCCTCTGCAGGTGGAGTCGGAGCTCCCCCTGCAGGTGGAGTCAGGCACGTTGAGCAGGCAGAGCTTGTCCTGGAGCAGAGCAGTAGGATGGTGTTGAATGCGGTCCACAAACAGGATCCTGGCATAGGTTAGTACGGGGAGTACAGATGCTGCAGGATGAAGTGGAGTGCCAGGTTGATGGCGTTGTCCACAGACCTGTTGGCTCTGTAGGCGAACTGCAGGGGGTCAGGCAGGAGGAAGGTGAAGGACTTGAGGTGGGGGAAGACCTACAGACGTCTACAGACGTCACAGGTCTGTAGTCATTAAGTCCAGTGATCCGGGGCTTCTTGGGGACAGAGACAATGATGGACGACTTGAAGCAGGCTTATGGTTCGTTCAGACCGGTGCGGCAAAAGCGTCCAGTTTACATTCAAAGTCTATGTAAACGCGCGTCGAGCACCTCCTGCGTTTTTGCCGCGCGGCTTCCGCTTATTTGCGGCGCGATTCGCCGAGGAGCGCGGCGAGGCGGGTGCGCTTTTGCGTTTTCCGCTCGAGACGCTTTGACGGGCGTATAAGCTTCAATGCATCAAAACGGTTCGCCGCAAATAAGTTCAGAATTTTGAGCTTTTCTGCGGCGCGGCGGGACACCAGCCAATCAGATGACGCTCCGGTGACGTACGTACACATTTCACCTGAGAAGAACCGGCGCAGACGATATATATATATATATATATTCATATATATATATATTATATATATATATTATATATATAAATATATATATATATATATTATATATATAATATATATATATATATATATATATATCGTCTGCACCGGTTCTTCTCAGGTGAAATGTGTACGTACGTCACCGGAGCGTCATCTGATTGGCTGGTGTCCCGCCGCGCCTGTTCTATTTTTCCACAAAATAAATTATTTTATATTATAAATGTGTGTCCTGTTTACATGCATCTTGTTCATATATATAATACTGGGGAGTCTGTGTGAAATTCAGTGGCTATTTAAAGATGTACTTATTTAATTTACCACAATTCAAGATCATAAACAAAAACAAACAATGACAAGATGAGATAATCCTTTATTAGTCCACACAGAGGGGAAATTTCAGTGTTACAACGCACAAGTAGGTGCAGAAGTAAAGAGAACAGAACTTAAGAGAAGCTTCTCACTGTTTTATTCATTTAACTTTATCTCATTCTGTGTAAACAAGATGACATTTGGGCTCAATCTTGAGTGAGCATGTGGTCTTTGCTATAAATATGAAAATCCCTTTATCAAAAACACTTCTGTGTTGTGGACGTCCAGTCCTCTGTGTTGTGGACGTCCAGTCCTCTGTTGTGGACGTCCAGTCCTCTGTGTTGTGGACGTCCAGTCCTCTGTTGTGGACGTCCAGTCCTCTGTGTTGTGGACGTCCAGTCCTCTGTGTTGTGGACGTCCAGTCCTCTGTTGTGGACGTCCAGTCCTCTGTGTTGTGGACGTCCAGTCCTCTGTGTTGTGGACGTCCAGTCCTCTGTGTTGTGGACGTCCAGTCCTCTGTGTTGTGGACGTCCAGTCCTCTGTTGTGGACGTCCAGTCCTCTGTGTTGTGGACGTCCAGTCCTCTGTGTTGTGGACGTCCAGTCCTCTGTGTTGTGGACGTCCAGTCCTCTGTTGTGGACGTCCAGTCCTCTGTTGTGGACGTCCAGTCCTCTGTGTTGTGGACGTCCAGTCCTCTGTTGTGGACGTTCAGTCCTCTGTTGTGGACCTGAAGCTGCTGGTGATTGTCCTGTAGAAACAACATATTAATGCTATGAAAACTATGTTTAATTTTTACTATCTATGTACTTTTCATTGGTTTTATACACCACAAGCAGATACACAGCACACACACAGCACACACACAGCACACACACAGCACATACACAGCACACACACAGCACATACACAGCACACACACAGCACACACACAGCACACACACAGCACATACACAGCACACACACAGCACACACACAGCACATACACAGCACACACACAGCACATACACAGCACACACACAGCACATACACAGCACACACACAGCACACACACAGCACACACACAGCACACACACAGCACATACACAGCACACACACAGCACACACACAGCACATACACAGCACATACACAGCACACACACAGCACACACACAGCACACACACAGCACACACACAGCACACACACAGCACATACACAGCACACACACAGCACATACACAGCACACACACAGCACACACACAGCACACACACAGCACACACACAGCACATACACTTTATTATTGCGCTCAGACATGAATATTTGTGTACTGACCTGATGGACAGATGGACAGGCGTCTGTAGTTGTTGTCCTGGTACATGTCCGCGCACCAATGCGGGAAAACAAGTCATCAAACAGGACCCGGACAAACGAAACTACAGCTGAGAGCGATGTTTATCCAGTCTTGAAGCAATTGATGGTATTGACTCAACTGGGATCAATGTGGATCCAGACACGCCGCCGAGCGTCTCCGTTTTTGGGCTTTGAAAAGCAAATACGCAAAAGGCACTTTCTCAACTTTGATCCGCCATTAGAGAAGCCAGACTGACAACACCTCCACTGCGCATGCGCACGCGGCAAACGCGCGTCTGCTTACTATATTTCGTCTCTGCTCCGCTGCGTCGAGAACGCGGCGTATTTGCGTTTTTCTTCATGCGTACTTGCGTCCAACTTCGCCATAACGCGCGAATAGGCGTTTGCGGTTTGAACGGGCCATTAGACATGGCATGACTCCAGGGAGGTGTTAAAAATGTCTGTGAAGACAGGGGATCAGCTCTCCTGCACAGTGTCTTACGTGTTGCAGTAAGCAACCCTATTCCTAACCCTTAGAGCGGGTGTAGAATTATGAATAAGATTGACTAAAGTTGGCTTCTTTGGTTGTCTCAAAGGTTCTTGAGATGAGATAAGATCAGCGAGAGTCGCCCTCCGAGTGTCTTTTTGCATCTCCTTCAAAGTTCTTGATGGAACTGGTTACTCCAACCCTTCCTCTGTCTCCGACTGATTCCTTGGAGTTTGGTTTGGCTTCTGTTTTAAGCCGGTGCCTGGAGTTCGGTGCCATTGTTCAACCAGTTAGCACGCATGCTATTGTGTTGAGTCAGGAAGACTGATCAGATGTCCTGAGAAGGAAGTGGGTAACTCATTGTCCATCATGTAGAGCATTATAGGCTATAATACCAAATTACGCAAACAGAAAACAAATGCATTCACAAGACCTCCACATGACAGTGAGTGCAGGCAATATGGAAATGAATCACAATTTATAATTGAAAATTCATCCTGTGAAGTCTTTAATTAGATGAGAGTCTCTAACTGTATAGTGACTTTCACTCGAGGGAAAAGAAAGGGCTCTTATGAGTCCATATTGATCCAGTTTTGAAGTTTTGAAACAAATGTCTAATCAACTTCTAAACAGCAACGTCTCTGTCTGTTCAGGAGATCATTAGAACGTTCACTAAGATCTAATTTGGAGGAAGAGGATTTAAAATAGTGGTCCTTCTTTTGATGCTTTCTGCTCCAGTCTTGTTAAATTTCTGTGGTCAAATGAAGGTCGCTTACATCGTCCCTTGGGGGACGCCATATTAAGCAGACTGGAATTAAACCCCCAAAGTGTGTTTTTGTTGTGGTTTTTCTTCCAATGATGACTTAGACCTCGTTCCCTCAGAATGGTTTGCAATCAGGTTTATGTTTAGGACACTGGTGTAGAAAGTGACATTCCTTACTGCTAGCATCTCCCAGGGGTGCACAAGCACCTCTGCTCTATTGCTCCATGTCTGCTCGGCCCCAACTCCCTCTCTCACGCTCACATCAGACAGAGGCGGGGTCGCTAGGCAGCAGAGCCTGTGACAAGATGTGGCTTTTGGCACAACAAATGTAACCTTGCCAGCAAGATGAATGGCATTTTGGGCCCGCTCGCAGTACTTCACAGAGCAGCATTGTAATTTTGATTCATGGCTCTGTAGGAAAAAATCCCACCTCACAAACTAACAAAGCTAACATGGCTAACAGGCCCGGCACAGCTGCTGACAGCCCTCTCCCCGCCGGTAAACAAAGCCCTGTCCCTGAAGTGGGGTCTCCAAGCTTGCATTTGTCCGAAGGTGGAGGTGAGCTCACCTTACACCGACAGGCCATTATGATGCAACCCCGTCCAAGATGAGGCCGATGAGAAGAGCAGAGGAGTAAGTACACAACCCTGTGGAACTGCTGTGCTGATAGTCAGAATGTCTGAGACATTCTTCCCCAGCCGCACGCACTGTCTCTGATCCATCAGGAAGTAAGTGCTGCCCCTGCAGGTGGAGTCGGCGCTCCCCCATGCAGGTGGAGTCAGGCACGTTGAGCTGGGAGAGCTTGTCCTGGAGCAGAGCAGGAGGTGGTGTTGAATGCAGAGCTGAAGTCCACAAATGTATATGGCATAGGTTTCCAGGGAGTCCAGATGCTGCAGGGTGAAGTGTAGAGCCAGGTCGATGGCGTCATCTGCAGACCAGTTGGCGATGTAGGCGAACTGCAGGGGGTCCAGCAGGGAGGAGGTGAAGGACTTGAAGTCGGGCAAGTCCAAGCGTTCAAATTATTTTATGACTACAGACGTCAGAGCCACAGGTCTGTAGTCATGAAGTCCAGTGATCCGGGGCTTCTTGTGGACAGGGACAATGATGGACGACTTGAAGCTGGGACATGGCAAGGTTCCAGGGAGGTGTTAAAAATGCCAGATGGGGGTCAGCTCACCTGTACAGTATCTTAAGGTGGTGGGAGAGACACAGTGGGGGAGGGGGTAGTCTCGAACCTGGAGTTGAAGGTGTTAAGCTCCTCAGCTAGTTTCCGGTCATCTGCCACATGGAGGGCTTTAGACTAGTAGTTGAGGTGCCGGAGCCCACTCCACATAGAAGCGGGGTTGTGGTCAGAGAACTACTGCTCTAGATCCTTAGCTGACCAGAATCTTCTCTCGTCTCCACACTGACACTTTGATCAAAAATATGTCCTGTGTTGAATGTGTGATCTGTGCAGAAGTTCACTTTTATTCTTGAGTTTTAACATCCAGCATTCATGCCTCAGTCGGAGCCATGAATGGTCCGAACCACACAAACAGTAGTGTCACATCTCAAACACATGACCAAACTACTGCCACATCTCAAACACACGACCAAACTACTGCCACATCTCAGACACGACCAAACTACTGCCACATCTCAAACACATGACCAAACTACTGCCACATCTCAAACACACGACCAAACTACTGCCACATCTCAGACACGACCAAACTACTGCCACATCTCAGACACGACCAAACTACTGCCACATCTCAAACACATGACCAAACTACTGCCACATCTCGAACACATGACCAAACTACTGCCACATCTCAAACACATGACCAAACTACTGCCACATCTCAAACACACGACCAAACTACTGCGACATCTCAAACACACGTCCAAACTACTGCCACATCTCAAACACATGACCAAACTACTGCCACATCTCAGACACACGACCAAACTACTGCCACATCTCAAACACATGACCAAACTACTGCCACATCTCAGACACACGACCAAACTACTGCCACATCTCAGACACACAAACTACTGCCACATCTCAAACACACGACCAAACTACTGCCACATCTCAAACACACGACCAAACTACTGCCACACCTCAAACACACGACCAAACTACTGCCACATCTCAGACACACAAACTACTGCCACATCTCAAACACACGACCAAACTACTGCCACACCTCAAACACACGACCAAACTACTGCCACATCTCAGACACACAAACTACTGCCACATCTCAAACACACGACCAAACTACTGCCACACCTCAAACACACGACCAAACTACTGGCACATCTCTGACACACGACCAAACTACTGCCACATCTCAGACACACAAACTACTGCCACATCTCAAACACACGACCAAACTACTGCCACATCTCAGACACACAAACTACTGCCACACCTCAAACACATGACCAAACTACTGCCACATCTCAGACACACAAACTACTGCCACATCTCAGACACACAAACTACTGCCACACCTCAAACACACGACCAAACTACTGCCACATCTCAGACACACAAACTACTGCCACATCTCAAACACACGACCAAACTACTGCCACATCTCAGACGCCAAGGTAGTTTAGTCAAGCCCTTATCTGAGAGTGGCTTGGCAGAAGTTCAAGTTTATAAGCACAATGTGTGCTTATAAACTTTGTGTATGGTTTTATTAAATCCAGTTAATGGTTAGTATTGAAAAGCCAAACAATGTGTAACTAAATTGACTTAGTGAAGTATTTGCCACAGGGAGAGTGGATGCTGGAGACACACCTTTATGTGCAGAACAGAGAGTGGATTTCCCCCTCTGTGTTAACATGTTGTTTCATTCATTCATGTTAAAGTCTTCTGCTGGTGAGCCTGTCTCTGTAGTTTTAACCCTTTACATAACCGACTGTAACCTTAACGCAGACAAATGTTAAATCCACTAATTCACTGTAACATGACGATCATATTTCTCTTGTGCTGTACAAACACACACTCAGAATGCATGCGGATCGCTTCCTTTGAGTCTTGCTCCCGTTCACTTTCCATAGAAACCCATAGAAACCAGCAGTGCAGCAGCATGGGGTGTGTACCATCTACAACCGTATGGCATCACCACTCCTACATACAGTGTACAAGAACAGCCACTGAGAATTATTATTATGGTTATGTTTTATTCCCAAAGGTCGAGGTGCTCAAGACCTGCCCACCGGGTGGAACCTCCTGATAATTGCCTTATCACTTCTTCCGGATTGAACAGGAAGTCAATGGACCTTCTTGTTTCCTTAGCTTTTCTAGATCAATATTGCAATTTACAGTGAACAAAATGTAAAGTGATGATCTCCTTAAGTTATAGTTAAATACTAAGTAGCTGAAAAGGGCACAATAAAACAAATCTTACAAGTAAAATCTCTTCATGGCCTCGGACGCGGCGCTAATCCGCGCAGCCACAACATTATCAGGTGTCATGGGACTGAGGCAGGTCCCTGCTCCTCCCTCCATTCTCTATGCCTGGGCGGGGCTGAGTGGGATATTTGAGCGAGGTTTGGGGCAGGAGCGGACATTCTGGAGCCATGAAGAGCCACGTACTGCTGCTGCTGCTGCTGCTGGGCTGTGTGCTGCTGGCGGAAGGTTACAAAAACGGGAAAGTGGAACGCGCCTGTGTGGACATGACCCCTCAGCACAGCGACAACAGCGCTCAGACCGGAGCCTCACCGTTCACTGTGAGCACGGAGAAGACCAACTACAGCGCAGGGGAGGAGGTCACAGGTAAGACTGACCAAACTGTTACCGTATAAACATGGACTGAAATTGTTCATCTACTTATACAAATTAAACATTTGAACAATTTTTATCCATAAACTTAAAATGTTAAAGAAGGCGGGACAGTGTAGGTGAAAAGGAAATACATATTTAATTTAGACATTCATTTGAAACTTCTGCAGTTTAATTTCCAAAATGTAAATTAAGCAGTTTAAATTGTTAAATTGGCCAAAACTTGACATATTTTTGTTGTTGTTAAAACTAGAATAAATCAGGCTTTAGATCTGAATAAGTCCTTCTGTTTGATCGGTCAAAAATGTTGTTAAGGCCAAGATTGCAAAGTTTTGTGTGTTTAGACCAGAGGCACCCACACATTTATGTCTCACAAGCGGCTTTTATATTCGACAAAGCTCGAAGATCTACTTTAGATCTAAATTATTGTAAAATTTAGAATTATTTTTATTGCCAGTGTCAAACAGGTTTTTATTTTTGTTTGTCCATAATTAGGTTATAGCAGCTTCTCAATTATTTTCTGATAAGCCCCTCCCCTACGAAGAAGAAAACACTTCGCGCCCCCCGACTCTCCACAGCGACTACAAATACGATGAGCGTATAAACTCTGCACCCCCGGTATGTTAGCGAAGCAAAGTGTGTGTTTTATTGATGTGTCATTTATTTGGCTTCATGCTGTCGCTGCCAACAATTAACTTCCCCACTCTTTAATACAGCGTATTCATTTAAAAATAAAATGGCCACAATTGGATTAAATAATATAAATATATGCTTATTGGCCCCTCATTGTAGCTCTTTTAAGCATTATATCATTTATTAGTGAGATGATCTCCATGGTAACGCTCGGGGGAGGGGCTTGAAACTTTGAGAAAGTCACTTTCCTTTGGCTCAGGCCAACAACAAAAAGATTTGTGAAGAATAAAAAAGCATTTACAGGTAATACGCTCTGGAACTACCTGTCTCCTCTTCTCTCTTTCCCCCCCTCGCCCTCTCCTCCTTTGAGCTTGTGCGTTGCTTGTGCGTTCCGTGGCTCCACTTTGCGAGCCACACTGAGCGACTGCTTTGCGCTCCCGCTGACTGACCTCCGTGTGGCGTTTCCGGATCTTTCCAGGGCGCTTCGGCGCGATCGACCCCACTGCCTCTGCAATCGACCGGTCGATCGCGATCGACGTGTTGGGCACCCCTGGTGTAGGTGCTACTTTAAAGAACAAATATTATGCATTATTGGCTCGAGCCATGGAATGGAATGCGAGGAGTCTTTGTTTCTTATTATTATTCATGGTCATTTTTCCACCACTCTGGCATTTTTGACCCCCTGAACATCGATGAAAAGTCACACATGGGGACAAAGACGCAATCGGCTCGGCCTGAACTCGAATAAAATGGAGCTTGCGAGAACGCCTGTTGCAACAGCTCCACGTAGTGCAAAAAAGAAAAAACATGGAACGCTTATTCTTTGGCCTAGGCACATGAAACTTGAAACAGTGATAGAGCTACCTGTGATGAGTAAAACACACCTGGCAGCAGAGGCCAGACATTCTAAACATCCGGGGCTTAGCCCAAAAAGAAAGGGAAGGGTTCATTTGGGCCATTATGATGTGGTTTTAGTGCAGTTACAGACAATAACCCCCAAAGGCAAAGACAGACCATGACCTTTTTGTTTTCTGACAGAGATCCTCCCTCTAAAAACATTGAACAGAACAGCAGAAGTGACGTTTAGTTACATTTACTTTGTCAAGAAATTGTACAACTTGGTGTTCTGATTTAAAACAATCAGTGACAAAACAAATATGAAAAAAACATACTCCCTGTCAGGGCTCAAACTCACGGCCCTGAAATCCACAGTCTCATGCTTTGCTGACTGAGCTAATCAGACACATACACACGTATGAAAGTAAAAGTCAGTCTTACCTTTAGCAGACACCTGCCTCAGTGAGCTGTTTGTCCTGTAGTTTCTCTGTTTTAGCTTTGTAGATGAATAAAACCTTAAATTGAAGCCACTGCTGGATTCGAACCCTGAGCCCCTACATCCCAACCCAAAGCTCTACCTTTTGAAACAATAAAAGATCCGGGGCTTTTGGACAAAGGTCCGGGGCTGAAGCCCCAAAGCCAGGACCTGGCTCCGCCCATGCCTGGCAGCATCGCTCTATGATAAACAGGAAGTCAGCCATGTTGAATCGAAGCGGCGCCGCCACGTTTGACTTAAAAAAAAAAAAAATATTGTACTTGTTCCAGGTTTTTCGTCCGATCGAGCTCAAATCAACATTTTTTGCATCTAAAGACATTGAAATTTAATACAAATAAAAAAAAAAAAATGATATTCCTTACGTAAACCGCGTATATATATATATATATATATATATATATATATATATATATATATATATTTGTATCCCAGAGGGAATTACAACATTCAGCACACAGTTGTACTGGTCATGATGAGACGGGAGAAATTCACAGAATGAGTTTGTGACGATTTATGGATTTGAAAAACAGCAGAAGATTCTCACGTCACAGGATTCATCAAACTGTGAATGAAGCTGAACACAACTGGTGTGTTTTTGATCAGGGGACAATGTTAGAACGGGGTTAAAAGAGAGAAAAAGTGAATTCAGCATGAAAAGTGTTGTTTAAGTCAATGTGAGAGAAAAAATAATTTGGAGAAAACAGCCTCTGAAGTGACTTTGTCCCAGAGAAATATGGATGAAGTGGATGAAAAGATCAAAGCGGCTGTGGTTTCCATGAGAACGTGACATGTTTTATATCGACAGTGACCAAAGATCAAAACAAAGACATATCTAAACCATAAGTTTGACCTCTTCAGTCTTGTTTTACGTTTGACATTTTTTCACAATGTTTTGACTTACACACATAAAAATACAAACCATATTTTATTTGATTTGATTAATTACTGAAAAAAATGATAACTTTTACATAGGAACACAAATCGTGCAGTAATGTTCACCTTACTTGGAAAGATTGATTTACCATTATTCACAACAGTTTAAAGGTCCCATAACATGCAAAATGGACTTTTCAGAGCTTTTAACCTTCTTACATTGCTATTTGTGCTTCATATATGTCCAGAGTGTTTTTTTGATTGATTAGGCTCAAAGTGGACTCTTTGTTGATCTGAAGTTCTATCGGTTGTCACTCACTCGCGCGGCGGGAGCGGCGCACGGGGGACCTTACAGCTGTTCAGCCCGGTGTAGGTGACTGAACCCCGGCCATGAAGCCTCACGCACCGCTGTCTGCGCTAGAGAATAATCTGAAAGCTCTGGGGGCTCCATAATGTACGTCTGAGATCACTTTCCACGCTCTATCAGTGCAAAGGAACGCAACAAGTGACGGCCAAGGGGCAACGTATGACAAGGGGACCGTCCCCGTCGTCTTTCACCGCCACTAGAATCGAAAACATGATTATTGAGTTAGTTTGTTTACACCCCCACCGTCTCCGGGGTGGGCGGGGCACACACGCGGTCTGAGACTATGTCACGGGTTGGGCGGGGGAGCCAGATCGCTCTTCGCAAGGGTGGGGGCGAATATCAAACCAAGCCGTTTGCATTTCCGGGTTGGTGAGGGGGTCCAAGGTCTGGGTGATATTTCTTAACTATTATGTTAAGGCTGTTGCACAACACTTATTATTATCAATTATACACTTAGGATAGACTACGAAACGTGAAAAAAAGCATGTTATGGCACCTTTAATAACCCTGAAAGCACAGTTTTACTTCAGCATTGATCTTAAAGGCGGTATGGACGATTTTTCGGCGATTTGAGAACGCAGGTGGAAGTGCACATGCCACTCCCCCGTTTGGACTGATACAACACACACCTGCGTTTGTTTATTAGCGCAACGGAGCGCATCGCATCTCTCGTCTCCCGCAGATTTCTGTCCACTTCTGCGTCAGCTCGAACTGTCTTTCTCAGTCTTCATTTTGCCCCGTACACTGAGGGAACTATATTATGATAGATCCATGCGCTTAGGCACGCGGAAACGTGGGGACGAGCCTGACGCGGCTGCAGGTGAGCGGTAGGTGCGTTTTATGATTGACACGTGGCAGGACAAATGATTTATCCTCGCCACGAGGAAATATGATAAAAAATTTGCTGAAAAAAAATCATCCATACCACCTTTAAAGTAAATCCTCACCTTCCACTCATAATAGCTGTGTAACCTTCAGTGTGAATTTGGTAGATAAATGATATATTTACTCTCAAAAGAAGAATTGCACATATCCTGCTTCTGAAGAGTGCACACGCTTTTTTGCTCGCTCCGCTTGCTATGCTGCTTTCCTTATTTATTTTGCTTTTTAATCAGTTTTTGTCTTCCAAACATTTTTGCTTTAGACTTTTTCAAGTAAACCAAGGATTTTAAGAATTTTTTTCCAGTTTTAACGACATATCTGACGCCAGCGACATGTCCGGGAGAAGAAGTGAGAAAGACTGTGAACGCTGTCGGAAATATCAACAAGAAATGAATGAGCTGAAAACACGGATATTTGTTTTGGAATCTGAAAAAGTTCTTCACGATACCATTCCTGTGTCAACCGACGGTAAGAAGAGCACACTTTTTACAAGAAAAACTGCTACTTTCAACCTAAACCGCAGTGACTCTGTGTCGTTTCCAAAACTGTCTAAAAACCAGAAAGACCAGGCTGTTTCTTGGAACAAACTTGGAGCAAAGCCTAAACGATACAAAGATAACGTAAAGTCACCTAAAATACAGCTCACAAACAGATTTTTACCACTTTCAGAGATGGAATTAAATGAAAAAAGGAAAGATGACGAGGCCAAAATACAGCGAGGAGGATCTGCCAAGGTCACGCAGATTGTTTTTGTTGGGGACGGCGCGATAAGTCACGTGACGCATGAAAAGATAAACACACATTCTTTTCCAAGCGCCACTGTTTCTGAGATAACGTCACTCCTTCCAAATATTATGGCTAAGCATGGAGGAGCTAAACAGCTGATTGTGCACGTGGGTGCAGTGGACATGCGGCGGGAACAGACTGAAGTTTTGAAAAAAGACTTCTTGAAGTTATTCCACGTGCTTGATAAAATGGAAATCAAAACATTCATAAGTGGACCTCTTCCAAACATCGACAGGAGGATAAACAAGTTTAGCCGGCTTCTTCAGCTGAACACATGGCTGTCCAAAGAGTGTTCCCCGAGAGGACTACTCTACATTGAGAACTTCTATCTATTCTGGAAACGAGAGGACCTGTTTAAGAGAAATGGCCCCCACCTATGCAGAGGTGGAGTGAGGGTGCTGACAGAGAACCAGCTCCACGCTCTGAGGCATTGGACTGGGCCTGGACAGGGTCCTGAGCAGATAGAGAAGAGAGGAATGAGAGAAGAATTCCTGCTCCATCAGCCAGAGACCGAGCCAATGTTTCAACATCAAAAGCACCACAACCTCAGCCTCCACCAAAGGATTCATCAGCAGCTGCTCCACCACCACCAGCAAAGGATTCAGCTCCAGCTGCTCCACATTCACCTCCACCGCCTCCAGCAAAGAAACAATCTTCAAAGGCCTTGGACCCATCTGTGACAAGCCCAACAACATCCCTGTCATCGCCCCTGCCTTCACACCAGCCCTGGGTTCCCCCTGCAACATCTACTCCCACTAAAGATTCATCATTCTCCTTCTCATCTCCACTCTCACCCATGGGCCTTCCCAGCCATTTTGAAAGTCTGATCAAATCAGGCATTAAGATGGCTCCACTCACGCCCAATATAGCAAGGGCTATGTCAATACTTATCAACTCTTCCCTGCACAAGCCGACTACACCAACAAAAGCCCCACCACCCATCCCCCCTCGCCTCTCACCTGGTCCCAAACTCTCCTTGGCTACAAAAGCCCCACCACCCATCCAACCTCACCTTTCACCTGGTATCTCCCATAGCTAGGATGCACTGGGTCTCAGCGTTGTCGGGACTTATTGTCACATTAAAAATCAAACCAACCCGGGGCCCTATGTAAAAATAGCCCCCCCCCTAGTGCTATTTCTGTAGTCACATCACACAGATGGAAAAACAAAATGCGAGTCAGGCCCAATCTGAGAAATGTGATTCATATTCCCTGTGAAAAGATAAAGCCCAGTCTCACTGAAACTAGTCTGAAACTTGCTGTGCTAAATGTCAGATCCTTTAAGTAACAAATCTCTCTTAATCAATAATTTTATTTCTTCTTATAATCTTGATTTTATGTTTTTAACTGAAACATGGCTTGACAAAAACACAGGAAATGTAGTTCTGATAGAATCTGCTCCACCCAACTTTAAGTTTGAATCTGAAACACGAGAAAACAAAAAAGGGGGTGGAGTCTGTGCTGTCTTTAGAGATGAAATAATTACCCGCAGGTTGTCTTTTGGGGTGTTTTCATCATTTGAGAATGTATCCTTTAAAATGGAGCTAAAACGGTCTCCATCCATTCTCTTCATTGTTTAATACAAGCCTCCCCAGCACTGCCAAAGTTTTATTGATGATTTTACTGAGATGCTTTCAGTCATATGCACAGACTTTGATGGTTTGGTCATTACAGGTGATTTCAATGTGCATGTTCATAATATTTGTGACAGAAACGCTAAAGAGCTTGATGCTGTCCTTGAAACCTTCAGTCTTACTCAGCATGTGAGAGGCCCCACCCACAGCAAAGGACACACTCTAGATCTCATAATTACAAAGGGGGTAAATATTTCAAATGTTAATGTGATCGATGTTGCTCTGTCTGATCATTTCTGTGTCTTCTTTGACCTGTCTGTTTCTCCCAAACAACCGGTTGGTCCTGCAGTTGTTCAGAGGAGACACATAAGTGATGGCACAGGTGCACTGTTTATGGAAATGATAAACTTTGAAAATGTCTCATGTTCTAATGTAAATGATTTGTTGAACTCTGTTACATCTAGTGTTTTGAATGTTCTGGACACCATCGCCCCTATAAAGGCTAAAATGGTTGAAAATAAGCAGAAGGCGCCGTGGAGAAATGATGATTGGGTCAGGGCACAGAAAAGGGAGTGCCGCAGGGCCGAACGGAAATGGCGCAAGTCAAAGCTCCAGGTTCAAAAATAGATTTACAAAGAGAAGCTGAACATGTACAACCTAATCTTATGTAGAACTAGGGAAAGATATTTTTCTGAAATAATTGGAAGCTGCAGTAACAACTCGCGTGTCCTGTTTGTCACAGTAAACAGATTAACAAACCCTCCAGCTCAGCTGCCGTTAGAACTCATTTCCACATCCAAGTGTAATGAGTTTGCATTATTCTTTAATGACAAAGTTCAGGGCATTAAAAATGCTATAAATCCCACAATGCAAAAAATACCCTAAAACCACTTAGACACTTAGAGCTAACTCACTTTGCACCAGTAACTGACAAAACTGTCCATGAGATCATCACCAGTCTGAGTTCATCTACATGCTGCCTCCATGTGTGAGCCTCCAGATTTCTAAAGTCTGTGCTGAACAGTTTGTTAGCACCATTCACTCACATAGTTAACATGTCGCTTCAATCTGGAACATTCCCAATGGCTTTGAAAACTGCGGTCATAAAGCCTCTCCTAAAGAAGAGCAGTCTTGATGCCGCAGTCCTGAGTCATTACCGGCCCATCTCTAATCTGTCATTTTGGGGCAAAGTCCTTGAAAAGGTTGTTTACCAACAGCTCACAGATTTCCTCTTAATAAACAACTCATTTGATGTTTTTCAGTCAGGTTTTAGACCTCATCACAGCACTGAGACTGCTGTTGTCATGGTGACTGAGACTGCTGTTGTCAAGGTGACAAATGACATCCTCCTGAACACTGACACGGGCAAAGCCTCAGTCTTAATTCTGTTAGATCTGAGTGCTGCTTTTGACACTGTCGCTCATGGGATCCTCTTACAGAGACTAGAGGACTGGGTGGGCATCACTGGCCCCGCCCTAAACTGGTTAAGGTCCTATCTGGAAGACAGGAAGTACTTTGTGTCTCAGACCACATGCCCCTGACCTGTGGAGTGCCCCAAGGGTCAGTCCTGGGTCCCCTTCTGTTCAACCTCTACATGCTGCCGTTAGGTCAGCTGATACGCAGTGAAAATGTGTCCTATCACAATGATGCAGACGAGTCAGATCTATGTTTCACTGTCGGCAGGTGACTATGGACCAGTGGATTCACTCTGTCACTGCATCCAACAGATCAGTTTGTGGATGCAAAACAACTTTCCCCAGCTGAACTCAGACAAGACTGAAATAATCGTCTTTGTCACAGAAACAAAGAGAAAGTGTCAGCGTCACCTCCAGAGTCTCGCTCTAAAACCTACAAACCAAGTTACAAATCTGGGGGTAATAATGGACTCAGACTTGAACTTTAACACATCAAATAAATAACATCAGCAGCTTTTTACCATCTAAAAAACATTGCCAAAATCAAAAATATAGTGTCTAAACCAGATTTAGAGAGACTTATCCATGTGTTTGTCTCCAGTAGATTAGACTGTAACGGCTGCTCACTGGTCTCTCCAAACGAGCTGTAAAACAGCTGCAGTTCATCCAGAACGCTGCTGCTCGGGTCCTGACCAGAACCAGGAAGTACCATCACATTAGTCCTGTTCTCAGGTCTCTGCACTGCCCCCTGTGGCTCAAAGAAGAGACTTTAAAGCAGCTCTGCTTGTGTACAAGTCTCTCCATGGCCTAGCACCAAAGTACATCTTGGATATGTTAGTGCCATATGAACCATCTCGAACTCTGAGGACCTCAGGGACCGGCCTCCTACTGGTGCCAGAGTCAGGACTAAACATGGACCGGCCTCCTGCTGGTGCTGAGTCAGGACTAAACATGGACCGGCCTCCTGCTGGTGCCAGAGTCAGGACTAAACATGGACCGGCCTCCTGCTGGTGCCAGAGTCAGGACTAAACATGGACCGGCCTCCTGCTGGTGCCAGAGTCAGGACTAAACATGGACCGGCCTCCTGCTGGTGCCAGAGTCAGGACTAAACATGGACCGGCCTCCTGCTGGTGCCAGAGTCAGGACTAAACATGGACCGGCCTCCTGCTGGTGCCAGGGTCAAGACTAAACATGGACCGGCCTCCAGCTGGTGCCAGAGTCAGGACTAAACATGGACCGGCCTCCTGCTGGTGCCAGAGTCAGGACTAAACATGGACCGGCCTCCTGCTGGTGCCAGAGTCAAGACTAAACATGGACCGGCCTCCTGCTGGTGCCAGAGTCAGGACTAAACATGGACCGGCCTCCTGCTGGTGCCAGAGTCAGGACTAAACCTGGACCGGCCTCCTGCTGGTGCCAGAGTCAGGACTAAACATGGACCGGCCTCCTGCTGGTGCCAGAGTCAAGACTAAACATGGACCGGCCTCCAGCTGGTGCCAGAGTCAGGACTAAACATGGACCGGCCTCCTGCTGGTGCCAGAGTCAGGACTAAACATGGACCGGCCTCCTGCTGGTGCCAGAGTCAGGACTAAACATGGACCGGCCTCCTGCTGGTGCCTGAGTCAGGACTAAACATGGACCGGCCTCCTGCTGGTGCCAGAGTCAGGACTAAAGATGGTGAATCTGTGTTTCAGTTTTATGCAGCTAAAATCTGGAACATTCTTCCTGAAGATGTGAGACAGGCTTCTACTCTGACAATGTTCAAATCTAAGCTAAAAACAGTTTTGTTTAGCTGCGCATATGACTGAAAGGATTTTTTCTTTGCACTCTTCTTTTTTGTTTGGGATTTTATTAGTTTAGACAATCAGTTGGATTGATAATTTTTAATTTAGTTAATTTTATTGTATTTCTGTTTCTGTAATTTCTTTGTGATTTGAATGCATTTTTCCTGCTGTGAAGCACTTTGAATTGCCTTGTGTATGAAATGTGCTCTACAAATAAACTTGCCTTGCCTTGCCTAGATGTTGTTTTTAACATGTGACCCAATAAAATACATTTAGTTTTTTCAATATTGATTACTAATTTATGATGTTGGATCCACTGAACTACTGCGTTCAGCTCGTCCTGTCAGATGTTACTCAGCTGATCTGCTGTCGGTGCAGAGGCGTGTACTCTAGTGTCATCTGCATATATGGCCATGGTTACATGTTTTAATATAGATGAAAAGTCAGTGGTGAAAATAGAAAATAAAAGCGGGCCAAGGCCACTGCCCTGGGGAACTCCACATCCCCTCAACGTCAGAATAGCTGCCATTAAAGTCGACTCTATAATCTCCATTATTTAAATCACTTTCAGTCCACTTTAATGCTGATGACTCAAATCCATAACAGCTCAATTTGTTTAATAAAATATTGTGGTCTAAAACATCAAAGGCTGCACTCAAATCTAGAATATTGTCCCTATTACATTTTTTTGATAAATTTCTGAGTCAGAGCAGTTATTGTGGAGTGACACATTTGATCTGCAGGTTGATAAATGGTATTTAACCCATTTTCTGAGAAATCATTTTGAATTTGATCATGTGCTACTTTTTCCATCATTTTGCTTAATACTGGGAACAAACTAATTGATCTGCTGTTTTTACCTGATAATGGTTCTTTATTATTTTTAGTGAGAGGAATTGTTGCGTTTTCCATTGAGAGGGAAAGACACTTCGTTAAACTTAAATTAATGATGTGAGAAACTGGTAAAGCAGTTAAATCTGCACCAGCTTTAATCATTTTGTTTCTAAATGATCGATACAGCTGCTTTATCCTCGCTTTTCTGTCATAAGTTTTTGACATTATTTTCCGTGACTGTATCAAATTTGAATTTACATTTTTTGGTGCACATGATATGTTTTCTTATTGATTCATAAGATGGTCCAGTTTTCATGGCATTTCTCAATTTTTGAATTTTATCTTTAAAAAATTGACTCAAATAGTTTGCTATTTCACCTGGTTTGGTTAAATAAACTCTGTTTGATTCCAAAAATGTATTTGTTGTTCTTTCCCAGTATTTCATTTAATGTTCCCCAAACTTTAGCATTATCACATGCTGCATCTTTAATTTGACCTTTATAATATGAACATCTTTTACTTCTGTTCAGTTTGGTCACATCATTTCTTAAGTTTCGATATTTGTTCCATAATTCCACAATATTAGTATCAATTGCTTCCTTTTTGGCTTTGTCCCTTTGCTTCATATTTTCTTGAAGTTCTTGGTCGAACTGAGCGGAGATATTTCTTACAGCTCGCTTTCTTATAGGGGCGTGTTTATCCATAACCAGGGAGCGTGTTTATCCATAACCAGTGTCATTAAAGTATTAAAAACACCCACAGCTCTACAAGGATCTGGTTCTTGTTTTATTTCTGACCAATCTATGTTTCGTACATCTTCAACATAATCGTTCTCATTAAAGTCTTAAACGATCTTTTACATTTAAATGTTTGTCCCGCTTTAGGGACCTTTGTTTTTCTTAGAACTGCAGTTAAGTTGTGGTCACTACAACCCACTGTAACAGAAACAGCCTCTGAGCATAACTCTGGCACATTTGTGAAGATCAAATCAATTAGAGACGCAGAATACTTTCATATTTACTCTGGTGTATTTACTGACCAGTTGTGATAAATGACAAGTATTGGCACATGAACATAATTTACTTTTCAAGCCACAACCATTAGATTTCCAGTCTATATTTAAATCTCCTAAGAAATGAATGTCATTTTCATTATCGCACGTCTTATCTAGCATTTCACAGATTTGATCCAGATACATTATTGTAGCATTAGGTTGTCTATAACACCAGCCAATCAGGAGAGGCTTCACATGAGGTCATTGTAACTGTGATCACATGACTTCTACTCCCTCAATATTGAAATCATTTCTAAACTGTGTTTCTGATAACCCTACTACCTGTGAATTATAATGATCAAATACAGAACATCATTAACCTTGTTTCTTAAACTGCACATTTAAATGAGCTATTTTAAACCCTCTTTTATCCAACAAAGGTTTTTATCATAATTTTGCTTTTAATTGTATATTGGGCCTTTGTGACACAGAGACACACACACACACACACACACACACACACACACACACAGACAGACACACACACACACACACACACAGACACACACACACAGACACACACACACACACACACACAGACACACACACACACACACACACACACAGACACACACACACAGACACACACACACACACACAGACACACACACACACACACACACAGACACACACACACACAGACACACACACACAGACACACACACACACACACACACACAGACACACACACACACACACACACAGACACACACACACAGACACACACACACACACACAGACACACACACACAGACACACACACACACACAGACACACACACACACACACACACAGACACACACACACAGACACACACACACAGACACACACACACACACACACACACAGACACACACACACAGACACACACACACACACAGACACACACACACACACACAGACACACACACACAGACACACACACACACACACACACACAGACACACACACACACAGACACACACACACACACACACACACAGACACACACACACACAGACAGACACACACACACACAGACACACACACACACACAGACACACACACACACACACACACACAGACACACACACACACACACGCATTTGGGTTCTTCCTAAAACAAAAAGGGAAAGTTATATTGCCTCCATAGGCTTAATTGTCTCTTTTATTATTATGTCCTTCCATTTGTACTTAGTTCATGTCTCATCCCGCTTTAATAGCCAGAGTTACTTTTCTCTGGCTGGATTACAGTCTTGACATACTTGTCAGCCTCACTGACATCTGTGAACTTTTGACTCTCACCTTTGAATGTAATGATGGACGTGGCTGGATGAATGATGGGCGTGGCTAGATGAATGATGGGCGTGGCTGGATGAATGATGGGCGTGGCTGGATGAATGATGGGCATGGCTGGATGAATGATGGGCGTGGCTGGATGAATGATGGGCGTGGCTAGATGAATGATGGGCGTGGCTGGATGAATGATGGGCGTGGCTGGATGAATGATGGGCGTGGCTGGATGAATGATGGGCGTGGCTAGATGAATGATGGGCGTGGCTGGATGAATGATGGGCGTGGCTGGATGAATGATGGGCGTGGCTGGATGAATGATCCATGTCTCACATCAGCGTCTTGGCCCTGATCTCCCGAAAGCTGGCACGTTTTTTGACCATCTCTGTGGTCAGGTCCGGGAAAATCTTCAGCTTCATTCCACAAATTTGAAGCACCTTCTCCTTCTTTACGATGCTGATGATCTCCTCTTGTTGTTCTCTTGTTCAGGCGCACAATCATCGCTCTGTCCGACTTTCCCGCTGGACCGATCCGATGCGCTATTTCCACATCTGGCTCCGACTGCAGTTTCTCATGAAATAGTTCCTTGAACATCTTGGACATGCAGCTTGTTGGGTTTTGCCCTCTCACTGTCTTTCGGCCAAATACGCAGACATTGTGTTTACGACATTTCTAGTCGTTCCGTTTTCTCCTTTAACTCGACATTGGCTTTACGCAGCTCCAAATTGGCTCTGCTCAGCTCTTCGCACACCGTCTCCAACTTTGTAACGCGCTCATCCATGATCAGCACAGTTTTATCCACTTGAGTGATCTTTTGGGTGCAGAGATGTCATTCTTGATGGTATGAAGTTGGGTTACCACCACACTCATCTCGCGCTCTTCCATATGTTGAGTCACGACTTCCTCCTCTTCTCCGTCAGGTTTAATAGAGTAGAGTAAAGTCTTTCAACTTTGATCTGCTGAACTTTCGAGACACTTTATATCGGTTAAGAACCGCAATTTGACCAATTTATCAGAGCTTTGCGTCCTCACCGTGTTCTCAGCTGCTATGCATGCGCAGAGTCCCGTTGTATGGACCATATAGGAAGCAAAAATAGTTTGTGTATAATTCATGGATTAAGGATAAAAAAACCTCCATGTAATGTCACAGTAACTCAACAGGAGAGCGTTGTACCAGGTGGTAGCCGGTTGTAGCTCGTGTTCATTTCCACCTGTTGTCCCTGGACAGGATGATGTCATTAAGTCCCACTGAGATGTAGCATCTCTTTTTCTTGTCTGAACTTGTTTTCTTTTGCACTTAGTCTTAGTCTATTCCAATTGCTTGACACATTTGTTTTTTTCTTTGAAGGTTTCAAAACACTTTAAATCTTAAATCTGTGCTGTTTGGTGCAAAATTTGATCATAAGCCAACCAGCCAACCAGATTTTAACATCTTTGTTTAGTTTGTATCAGCTCCTTCCATGTTGTAAAATCAGATTTTACCCAAGGATTTTCCACTTCCTCCAAATTACTCCAACCGTTTGCCATCTGTCAGTAAGGCACAGCAGCCGCGAGACGTTTGGAGAAATGTGCACATAATGTGCACAATAACAGATGTGTTCTGAGCAACATTATTTTGTTTCTATGGACAGGGGAACTACGGTGCCGGGGAACAGCGGTTCCTAATATTTTATAAAGGTTCCAGTATTAACAGCAGTATATCCAGTTACGGAGCAGCATCGACGCACTGGCACAGACTTTGCATCTCTGCCTTTATCCATCCAGACTCTCGCACTTCTCACTTATTCCAGATTTGTTGGTGCTTATAGGATTTTCAAACGATCCACGACCTGCAGTGCATTCAGAGAATGTTACGTTGAGGGTTTGTGCTGCAGTCCGGTCCACGCACGTGTTGCCCTGACATTATTGGATTGAAGCAAACGTCTTCATCTCTCCTCACGCACAACCCCTTGTCCATTTAGCCTCTTATAGATCAAGATGATTTAAGTAGCCTATCCACTTTGAAATAAAACTTTTTTTTTTAAAAGGGCAACAACTGAGATAACCCAGCAGAGGGTTTGGAGTGTTGCTCTTTAGTCAGGGCAGAGCTGCAAACGATTAAAATAAGTCTGTTTCTGACCCTTGTACGTGAGGGACCTACGCACTGGATCTATGTAAGATGTGCTTCCATCCTGTGGGGGCCAATGCCACTATGATGACTCTATAAAAGAAATGCATTCAAGAAAGTGTCACAGTCATTCCTCCATCTCCTCAGTGTTGACAGGGCCACATCAGTCAGTGGGCGTGTTTGAGCCAAACATGTGCGTGAAAGGCTCTGACTCAGATGGCTATTGGTCAGCTTGACCAGAGTCTAAGGCGTATGGTTAATTGAATGCGTGCATGCGTTTGATAGAGTCAGTGGCATTGGCACCCACAACCTTCCTCCCCGGTGACCTGGTCAGACAGTCTCTCCTAGAGCGGCGTCAGTGCGGCCAGTAAGAACACATCACTTTCACCTGTGAGGCCGTGTTTTTGATCAATTCGATCTTTTGTTCGATTACAGGCAGCGTAATCTTTTGGTGCTGTTTTTTTCGTTGAGACATCCATTAAATATTATTATAAAGACATGACATGGCGGGCGCGGACATGACATGGCGGGCGCGGACATGACATGGCGGGCGCGGACATGACATGGCGGGCGCGGACATGACATGGCGGGCGCGGACATGACATGACGGGCGCGGACATGACATGGCGGGCGCGGACATGACATGGCGGGCGCGGACATGACATGGCGGGCGCGGACATGACATGGCGGGCGCGGACATGACATGGCGGGCGTGGACATGGCGCGTGCAGACATGGCGCACCTAGAGCTGCATCACCTGCACGTAGTCATAGTGTCTTTGTGAAAGGGCCACAGTCGCCTGTAGGCCGGGGGAACATCAGGACCTTCACAACTGGAGTTACAACAGTTACCCCCCACGAGTCCGAAGGTTCGCTAGTCCGAAGGTTTTAAAGGTTCACTAGTCCGAAGGTTCGCTAGTCTGAAGGTTCCTCATAGGCTAAAGTGAAGGTGCATAGACGGCATGGGGATGTAGTCAGTCTGTAAAATGTGCACGAAGCAGAAGACACGCACTGGAGCTCGTCACGTTTAATGTACCAGCTGCTACAGGAGGCACATGTGGTACTGTGTATGTGAAAATAACAAGGGAACATCTGAATCCTCCACTTTATACCATCATTTGATCAAAGTATAGAAATGATATATGTATATATAGAAACGCGTGATCCGATCACCGTAGGATTGTAGTCAAAAAGGAAATTCAGCTGGCCAAGACGGTGCTCCTGCCGTGTGTGTTACAGTGCTCCTGCCGTGTGTGTTACAGTGCTCCTGCCGTGTGTGTTACAGTGCTCCTGCCGTGTGTGTTACAGTGCTCCTGCCGTGTGTGTTACAGTGCTCCTGCCGTGTGTGTTACAGTGCTCCTGCCGTGTGTGTTACAGTGCTGATGCCGTGTGTGTTACAGTGTTCCTGCCGTGTGTGTTACAGTGCTCCTGCCGTGTGTGTTACAGTGCTCCTGCCGTGTGTGTTACAGTGCTGATGCCGTGTGTGTTACAGTGTTCCTGCCGTGTGTGTTACAGTGCTCCTGCCGTGTGTGTTACAGTGCTCCTGCCGTGTGTGTTACAGTGCTGATGCCGTGTGTGTTACAGTGTTCCTGCCGTGTGTGTTACAGTGCTCCTGCCGTGTGTGTTACAGTGTTCCTGCCGTGTGTGTCACAGTGCTCCTGCCGTGTGTGTTACAGTGTTCCTGCCGTGTGTGTTACAGTGTTCCTGCCGTGTGTGTTACAGTGCTCCTGCCGTGTGTGTTACAGTGTTCCTGCCGTGTGTGTTACAGTGCTCCTGCCGTGTGTGTTACAGTGCTCCTGCCGTGTGTGTTACAGTGCTCCTGCCGTGTGTGTCACAGTGCTGATGCCGTGTGTGTTACAGTGTTCCTGCCGTGTGTGTCACAGTGCTGATGCCGTGTGTGTTACAGTGCTCCTGCCGTGTGTGTCACAGTGCTGATGCCGTGTGTGTTACAGTGCTCCTGCCGTGTGTGTTACAGTGCTCCTGCCGTGTGTGTTACAGTGCTCCTGCCGTGTGTGTCACAGTGCTGATGCCGTGTGTGTTACAGTGCTCCTGCCGTGTGTGTCACAGTGCTGATGCCGTGTGTGTTACAGTGCTCCTGCCGTGTGTGTCACAGTGTTCCTGCCGTGTGTGTCACAGTGCTGATGCCGTGTGTGTTACAGTGCTCCTGCCGTGTGTGTCACAGTGCTGATGCCGTGTGTGTTACAGTGTTCCTGCCGTGTGTGTCACAGTGCTGATGCCGTGTGTGTTACAGTGTTCCTGCCGTGTGTGTCACAGTGCTGATGCCGTGTGTGTTACAGTGCTCCTGCCGTGTGTGTCACAGTGCTGATGCCGTGTGTGTTACAGTGTTCCTGCCGTGTGTGTCACAGTGCTGATGCCGTGTGTGTTACAGTGTTCCTGCGCTCCAGCTCCAGTGCGTTCGAGGGCTTCCTGCTGCAGGCGCGGGAGGATGGCAGTACGGCTGCGGTGGGCTCCTTCGTCTCTGCACCTTCTGGGACTCAGACTCTCACATGTGGCTCAAAGGTGAGTCTTCCACACCTCACCTGCCTGAGGGGAGTGGCCTCCTGCCTGAGGGGAGTGACTCAATAGTCCGTGTCCAGGGTGAGAAGGGTCAGCAGTGATCTGACCTGCTCGTCCCAGAGTCCTGGAGACGTACAGGTCCTGCTGAGATGGAAGTCTGCAGCAGATCAACGTCAGCGCTTCCCAACAGTGGAACACTGTCCCGGAGCCAGTCAAGAGCCTCCCGTGTTCCTTTCTTTTAAAAAGAATGCTGAAAAGTGTCGTGTAGAAACACAGAGTAGTGAGCATTAGTTGTACTTTACAGTTTTATTGTATACTTTTGTAATGTCTGATGTGTGATGTTTAAGTGTTTTCAAGCGGTTGTAGCTGGGTGGATGTTTGTCCAGATAATATTTGAAGAAACACCAAGACCAAGATAACTTGTTTATACATGAGCGGCAGTAGCTCAGTGGTAGAGTGCTCGAACCGCTCAGCTGCCTCATGTGACCTTGGGCAAGTTGGGTGACTCGTTCCTCGATGTAAAGCGTTTTGAGGTCGATGGTAGAAAAGCGCTGTATACATGTGACCATTTACCATTCGTGGGAAATAAAGATCATGCTTTTTTCAGTGGGATGCACATGTTAGTTCATGCTGTTGTTTTACCAGTGCGTGGTGCGTCGGCCCCTTCACCTGAGATCTCAGCTTCATGAGCTATATGTCTTCATTCATTCGGCCCGAGTGCAACGTGCTGGAGGCCTCTTCCTTTAGTAATGGGTAAAAGTGTGCAGCTCTCGTGCACATCCCGTGCATACTGATGAGCAGAGGGAAAATCCAATATTATTATTGCACTCAAATACAATTGCAATATTTAAAAACAATTAGACAGCTAATAAACAGAAAAATGACTTTCCCTGCAACAATAGCTGGAACGTGGGCGTGTCCCTGTGGTCAGATTCTCATTTCCACGCGTCTTTCCTGGGCAGGTTGACGTTACAATCTAGAAAAGGTGAATCTAAATATAGATGGATACTTGACCATACCATCATACATATTTCACATACATATTTCATTTCATATTTAAATAGTAGCAGTACTAAATGCTTCAACAACACATCCAGCACATCCTCTCGATAGAGAATATTCACAGACATAATATTTCAATAAGTGTATTCATCCTTTAAATCAGATGTGTTTTTTAAAACAATGCTGTCGGTGTTATAAAATATAGTCTGTATAATCCACACAACAATAAACTATTTTTAAAAGAGTCAACAATTCTTCTACTAGAACATTTTGCTCTGAAAACTGTGCAGTGCAAATGAGCAGCTCATTGAAAGGATAAACCTGCTCGTGGGTTGCAACAATTAATCAAATAATCGTTAGAAAAATAAGACTTTTCTTTTCATTGTCAATCTAAGATAAGATAAGATATTCCTTTATTGTCCCACATGGGGAAATTTCATTGGTGCAACGCAGGTAGATACAGAGGTAGATCCAGAAGAACAGATCACTTATAGGAAGTCTAAAAAACACTTTCAGTAGAAGATCTCCTATAAATAAATAAAAACTCCCATAGACAAACAAATAAATAAATAAATACATAAATACCATTGCATGTGATCAATCTGCAGATCTATTCTGAGAAGTGGGATATTTATCCTACTGAGTAAGCCTATTTTGTTGCCTATTTGTTTGCACTGTTTTAAGTTCCCCCTGAAACTAATATATTCTTTGTTACCCTAACTGCCCTGTAATGGGCCAAACAATCCTATTGTTAGTTGGCTGCCACTCCCTCATCACTGATGAGTACCTGATCAGGCTGATGCCACCCACTGCTTAAAAATGCTGCTGTTCAGAACTCCTCAAAGCATCTTTTGTCCTGCTCAGAATCTTCTCCTCATTGTCTTTGATCAAGTGGTTTGTGTCTTAAGATGAAGATGCACGGCGCTCTGTGGTCCTGAACTCCAGTGTCTGACGTGCTGAGAAAGCCTCTCGTGCAGTGGCTGTTTAGTCTCACTATGTGGCGCTCTGTACAGCTTTACTCTTGAATAAGTCAAATCAATTTTATTTGTAGAGCACTTTTCATGCACACAGACAACTCTTTACATAGAATTGAAATACAAAGACTACTTTAAAATCAATGAATACATATTACACACATTTATTAATAAATCAGACATAGGCAATGCTAAAAAGATTAGTTTTTGATTTAGACCCAAAAATATTAGGCCTCGTTTCAAAACGTAGAGCGACATATTACTAAAGCTGTAATAAGCTCGTTCAAATGATTTCAATAATTAGGTTGATTTGATGCATTGATGAGGTGAGTTGGCTAATTTTGTGAGTGAAAACACAACGGTTTGTGTCTTACTGAGCGGACGCACCTGCCATTGTTAATGTAAAAAGAGCATTTTCAATCTAGAGAATCAAATCTTTTCCTTTGTAGTATCGTGACAACTTGAGTGAATAAGCCACTGGTCCTGGAGAGAAACGCCGCCCGTTTTGCTTCAGAGGAAGTCTTATCCAGTTCCTAAATGTGTTTTGGTGGCAGCTCAGGACACGGGACGATGCACATATGTTTGCAGTAAACAAAGACTGTAACTTGAGTGGAGTGATGTCACCGGAGTGTCCCTAAATGACCCAAGATAAGACCGTTATAGTACACATTTGAAGGACTTTTGCCCTATTATCTCACCGTTCTGAACCCCGTGGATGTATAGAAGAGTATCTGATATGCACATACTGTGTACAAAGCATGTATACATGTTTATTAATCATGAACAATACAAATAAATGACTCATTAACAGTACTTATGAACAAAACATGAACTAATCACTGACCAGACGACATGTCTAAAAAGCATTTATAAAACCTTTGATAATCATTAACTAGTCATAAACAAAAATAAACTAACACATGTTTCATAATCAATTATTAACAATTGACAAAAATGAACTAATCATTAACAAATATTACTTTGGTAATACTTTATAATTTAATATATAATTTACATATATATTATGAAATTGAATATACAATTTAATACCCGCGACCCCGAAAGGGAACAAGCGGTAGAAAATGGATGGATGGATACAATTTAATAATAATGTATAATGAATAAACTACACTTATTCCTGCCTTAGTAAAGCATGAACAAAGACTTTCATAAGGAACACATAGTTTATTAAGGATGATTCATGGTTAGTAACTACTTCACTAATTCTCAAACACCTAATTCCATCACATTAAGTAGTAACTAAGCCTAAATCATGCTTAATAAACTATGTGTTCATTATGAGTTAAGTCTGTTTATGCTTTGTTAAGGCAAATTAAGGTGTAGTTATTATAAAGTGATGCCCATAGTTTGTATCATCATTCTTCTGAACATATATAGATGAGTTTTATTCCATACGGTGGAAATCAGCAGGAGGCCAAGTACGAGTCAGGTTTGTGGAGATGAAGTCTGCTCACAGAAAAGATGCAGTACTTTTTTGAACCGGCCCAGGCCTGGAAAGTGGAAGAAGATAGAGGATGTGAAACCCTGCACCATGTAACCATCTGGTGGAGGGTTACATGGTTCCATAACTCAATGACAACTGTTCTTATTGCTCGAAAATAACTTGATAAAGTGTGAGTGGGGCTCGCCTCTCCACACACCTGACCTGGCATGGTGGTGCCATCTATGTCTCTATGAAGATGAATTTTCCTTTGTAAAGAACACAGCACTACGTAATTTTCCAACTTTTCTTTTCACACACTGCCACACAAAGAAAAGGTATTGTCCTGCCAAACTAAGTAACAATTAGAAAATGTGATAAAATGTGAATATATGATTATATTTCTGTGATGTATTTTATCTGCATAATAGTGATATATTATCTGCATCATTAGTCTAAGAGAAGAACGGGTGTGTGACAAACTGCATCTGTGAAGGGGTCGTAAAGATGGGCCAAAGAATGTTTACCCTAGGGGGGGTGACAGCCCAGAGGAGTTTGGGTAATGTTTACCCAAGGCTTGATCTCTAGGAAAAATACCAAGTGCCTTGATGTGAGGCTGACCAATGAGAAATGTGACCCGCCTATTCCAGAATATCTAATAAAACCAACCAGCATGGGAAAAAACGGGGTGAGACGCGGGAGGATCACGCAGGCTGCTTACAACAGCCTGCGTGATCAGTCCCCGCGTTTTCTCCCAAGCTTGCCATACAAATGTCTGATGTTTCTGTGTCGTTTCATATTCTAAGTTGAATTGTGTTCTCGATGTGTTACGGAATAGCATCTGGTGTATGTCTCATTTCTTGACAGAAAAACATGAAAGCCTGTCACAACCTGTGCAGACATTGAATAAGTAAAAGAGACACACACAAATAAACCACCTGCTGTAGCGGCGTAGAGGCTCTTTTGGGAAGGTTTGGCTCCAGCTGTGTCAGAATGAATGGATCAAAGGAGATCGGTTCCTGCTGCTTCGGAAGAAATCTGACTCTGTTATTTTGATCGCTGATTGCATTAACGTGTTAAAAGAAAAACTTCACACGCTACAGCACAGATAACGTCTGTAAAAACTAGAGAATGACTGACATTGCATATCCCGTGCAAATGCTCAGACGCTGTGGGGTCGTTTGACTTTTACTGTCGTCCTGAGGTCAAACTAATGTCGTCCGAATAAAGACCACAGTGTTTTATGACATTTTGTCCAGTGTCAGGCGACATTTAGGAATCAAATGTACTAAATAAGTAAAACAGATGTTTTTGACTAAAGTGAGTGCCTGGAAAAACTTCCATTGTCTATTCCTGAAATCGCGATCATTGTGGAATAAGATAAAAGCGTAATTGTGTTGTTTTTTATTAAGAGTTTTCCAGCCATGACAAGGTCATTTCTGAGTTCGGAGAAGATGATCTTAAGTATGACTTCATATTTCCATGTTGTGACATATTAGCTGAGCACAAACAGAGCCAGTCAGAGTGGAGCAAACTGCAGAGTCACTGTCTCATACTCACTCTGTGAAACCTGACCCCCACCTGTCCTTGTCATCCAGGTTGTACGGCACATCCATCCTGCAGGCGGAGCCCCTTGAGATGAATCATCTCTTTTTCAAGGGGGTCGGTTCATCTTTTACTCTGCTGATAATCATAAACATTAATAAACAAAAGACAAGACCAAACGTATGTAAAGCATTTACCCTGGATGGTGATGTCATAAACTCTGTAAAGCTTTGTTCATCTCAGTCTAAACTTGTGAACAACAGGACGATCCCAAAACACATGATAGTGGTTTACCTCCTGCTGCCACATCCTCTCCAACAGTCTGTCTCCTGCTGCCACATCCTCTCCAACAGTCTGTCTCCTGCTGCCACATCCTCTCCAACAGTCTGTCTCCTGCTGACACATCCTCTCCAACAGTCTGTCTCCTGCTGCCACATCCTCTCCAACAGTCTGCCTCCTGCTGCCACATCCCTCTCTCCCATTGACCTTCATGTGTCATGTGACTGTCCAGACTCTTCATACATTTGAATCATTTAAATATAAATCCTCTTGAAAGTTCAGATTTATAAGTTCTGATAAATGATTCAGTTTAAAGGCTACGATGGTCATCATTCCTTTTAATATCTTGGTTATAATAACTTCTTATTTGTAAAAAACTATTAAAGGATTCTTTCCACTCAAAGTTCTTCAGATGATTCTCCTTTACAATCTGGAAAAAGACATTTAGACCTTTTGTTGTCCAGACTTTAAATCTACAGAAATGTATCACTTAGGTCTATTTTGCTTATATCTGCCTCAGTGATTTTAGATCTGTCTTTATTGAGAACAAAAGTAGTCTATTCTGGAATAGATTGTTTGTGGATTAGAAGAATGGGTGGTGCAGGTTCACTTCCCTCCATATGTTAATAAATCCTATATTCTTCAATAAGAGACAGAACTTCTTGTTGATTGTTCCTCCAGAGCCTCTTGAGTTTGACACGTCTAATGTAGCTGAATGTGAAGATTCTAATCTCCACAGATCAGGGTTCCCTCAGAGTGGTTTACTATCAGGTCCATAGAAAGTGATATCGCCCCCTGGTGGAGTTTAGACATTCAAAAGAGGGAAAACATTTCCATTAATATTCCCTTTAACCAGCACATATCTGCCCTCTTCATCCTTACATTGAAAACTCTGTTCAAATACAATTTGGTTTGAAATAACTAACTTTAACCCTTCTATGCTTCCCTTTGTATGATGAGTAATAGAATTGTTTATAACAAAATGTTGTTATTTTTTGAGGTTCAGTGTCATTAAGTCGGTAATGCTTTGGGAGGTAAACAATCAAAGCTGATGGACCATAACCTCAGCAGAAAACAGACCATCTCACAAGGTACCGAGGCTAACATGGCTAACATGGCTAACATGGCTATCATGGCTAACATTGTTAACAAGGCTAAAAATACCAGAATTTATTTTCCTCTGTAAAGTGCTGCTCACACTTGGATGTGGGAAGCTCCATAGACACAAAATTCTGAATTATTTCAAATCCAATGTTTCTTCACCAATCCCCATATTTCAATATTATTTTCATGAAAATGATGTCACTTCCTTGCTCTCCTTACCAGTATGTTGACGTGTAAGTGTCGCCGTTAGCGTCGCCGTGTCGACTCATTATACAGCATGTCTATGGGAAGCCCGCCCAGAGGAATCATCATGAGGGTTCAGCTTGTTTCTGCTTGGAGCTCATTTGTGAACTGCTCATGAACTTGGAGATGATCACTGTCAGTGGAGGAAGGAGGAAGGTGGAGCGGCTGGTGTCCTGGTGCAGCGGTAACAACCTGGAGCTCAAGGCCCCCCCCCCCTCACCATCACAGACTCCCACATCTCCACTGAGGACTCCTCCACCTCCTCTGCACCACCATCACCAGGACCTCAAGTGGGAGGAGCCACCATCAGCTCCTCAAGAAGAACCAGCAGAGGATGTACTTCCTGCAGCAGCTGAGGAAAGACAAGCTGCCAGTGCAGATGATGGTGCAGTTCTACACGGCCATCATTGAGTCCATCCTCACCTCCTCCATCACCTCCTCCATCACCTCCTCCATCACCTCCTCCATCACCTCCTCCATCACCTCCTCCATCACCACCTCCATCTCCTCCTCCATCACCTCCTCCATCACCTCCTCCATCACCTCCTCCATCACCTCCTCCATCACCACCTCCATCACCTCCATCACCTCCTCCATCATCACCTCCATCACCTCCTCCATCACCTCCTCCATCACCGTGTGGTACGCTGGAGCCACAGCCAGGGACAAACAGAGACTACAGCGCCCTCTGATGAGAAGATGATCGGCTGCAGACTTCCATCTCTGCAGGACCTGTACGTCTCCAGGACTCTGGGACGAGCAGGTCGGATCACTGCTGACCCTTCTCACCCTGGACATGGACTATTTGAGCCGCTCCCCTCAGGCAGGAGGCCACTCCCCTCAGGCAGGAGGCCACTCCCCTCAGGCAGGAGGCCACTCCCCTCAGGCAGGAGGCCACTCCTCTCAGGCAGGAGGCCACTCCCCTCAGGCAGGAGGCCACTCCTCTCAGGCAGGAGGCCACTCCCCTCAGGCAGGAGGCCACTCCCCTCAGGCAGAACCTCCTGCCATAAGAACAGTTTCTTTCCCTCTGCCGTTGGACTCATGAACACTTCCTAAGCACTTTGCACTCACTGCACTGTTCACTTTTTATTGCACTACATATTTTATTTTATGTACATATCATGTCTATTTTTAACTCTACTTACCTATTTTCAATACCCGGTAGTTATTTATTTAGTAGTTATTTATATATTGTCGATTGTTTTTGTATTTATTCTTCAGTGTTTGATGTTTGTGCTGCATGAACCGCCAGGATAAGTTCCTATGTCCGTGAGTTATGTTCATTGATAAATGGCAATAAAATTTATTCTGATTCTGATTCTAAAACTTCTGTGCTGATACATACAAATTAGCTAATTACAACATTTCACCTTATCTGTGATTTGCTGCTGGACAGAATACAATAGTGGTGGTCCTGCTTTGGTGACCTTTTCTCACTGTTGTGCCTCTGTTGTCATGAATTGGCTGAAAAAATTCAGCCATTGTAGTTAAGCCAAGCAAAGCATGACCGATCGTGAGAATGAGTTGTGAACTTGTGACCACAAATACCACTTCTCCACGGAGACTCGGTGGAGAAGGGTTGTCTGTTTTTGTGCCAAGGGTACGACACTTTGCCTGACTTGTTCTCAAATCTGTGTGTACTAGTGTCACGACAGAGACGACAGTCTTAATGATATTCTTCAACTCATGTAAAAGAGGTGTTCTGTTTCAGGACTCAGCGCTGTCGCACACCTCCAGCGCCGGCACCACCTCTGTGCAGGTGAAGTGGAAACCTGCGAGTAACAATGACGTGCAGTTCTTGTAAGTCTCCTCTCTGTCATTCTGCTGTCTCCAATCAGGAACTAATGTTAATCAATGTAAAATGCCTCTCTAGCGCCACCTTTGTGCAGAGTTACAAGACATACTGGGTGGCTTTGTCCAGTCCGAAAGTCCAGTTCAACGGCACTGGAGATCTATTTTCCGGCTCGTCCACGCCCTCCGCTCTGCCCGCTGCTCTGGTGAGTCCAACTCGGATATTCAGATATCACGCACTTTTAATATTCACGAGATCAGTCACGTGTGGGGATGTCACCATATTTAGTGTTATGATTATTGTGAGGAGAAAACATCAGCATTTAACAATTATTCATGATTATTGAGACCTAAACAACAGTGACATCCTTCATTTTCTCTCTTTCTTCTGGTCAAACATGTCACAAAACTGAACTTTCTGAAAAACAAAATCAAGAAAAATGTGACAAAAACTGCCAGATAAAATAAAGTTCTAGTTTTCTAAAAATGTCACAATTATTTTTTTGGTTCTTACGATTATATACGACTTGAATAATGACGAGTATCGATCGAGTATCAACAAAATCATCTTGACATCCCAAGTCACGTGATTTGTTGTCGTTTCCACTTTGAGCACATGACGTAGCCTGTCTCCACTGTCTCGTCTCCATGTGTGGTGGCAAAAATCTCTCGATGACACAAAGAAGCAAGTTGTCTTGTTTCAAAAGTAAACTGTTTAATCTTGTGGTTGAATCAGAAAGAAACTCGTGTGGACTCGGCCATTCTCATGGAAGGCCGAGGGACTAAAGTATAGCACCTGGACAGTAGCAAATGCTTTTATTAGCATAGCCATGCGATTGCCATGATTTAAACAGCACAGTCTGGGGTGATTTCTTGGAGTCAGTATCTCAAGCAACCAGGTAAATTGTATTCTTTCCAAATCTGATCAGAAATGAGTATTTCAAACAATGTTTGTGTCAACAGAGTTGATCCACAAGATGCAAATCCAGATTTGTATCGCCAATCCTGACTTTGAGCTGGATGTTTTTGCTCTTTTGGATATATCAACATTTTAGAGCCAAATCTGGATACATTTTATTCTGAAAAACTAGATTATAGTAATCTCACCTCAGAGGTAATTTTTCACAACTTTTCTAACCAAGTTTGAACATTACATTACATACTCAGAATCCTTGCATTATCCGTTTCAGAATTCTGCTGCATTCAAGATGTCATTGCTCTAATTTCTTTCCCCACTCGTGATACACCCCACTGCTCGGTTCTTCTTCCCCCTCTGCTCTCTCATGATCTGCAGCTCTACAGAGCCGGGGCCGTCAGCATGGTCCGGTCGAGCTGACACCCTGGGCTCACATTGCACGCGGCCCAGCTCCGGCTGCTGTGTTGGACGTGTTCTTGCAGTGGATTGCCATTATTACCTCTGCAGCTCTGCTGTGCTGTTGTCACAGGCTTTGATCGCGCACTCGCTGGGCCTTCCTGATGAGGAGCTGAGCTTGAGGTCCTGGTGATGGTGGTGCAGAGGAAGCTGAAGGAGTCCACAGTGGAGATGGGGGGGTCTGAGATGGTGAAGGGGGGCTGGGGGGCTGTGACTTTCCTGAAGTCCACGATCATCTCCACTGTCTTCTGGGCGTTGAGCTCCAGGTTGTTACCGCTGCACCAGGACACCAGCCGCTCCACCTCCTGTAGACAGACTCATCCCCGTCCCAGATGAGCACGATGAGGGTGGTGTCATCCGCAAACTTTATTAGTTTTACGGAGTCGTGGCTGGAGGTGCAGCAGTTTGTGTACAGGGAGAAGAGCAGAATGGTTGAAAATTTCAATCTACAGAAAGACAGCGGAGCTGGACCACATGCAATGTGAGCCTGGGGCAAGGGCCCAAACACAATGGATGCATCCAGCACTGGCTGTGTTTTTTAATGAGCCATTTAAACTTTACCGTGCATGTATAGACAATTACAAGAGGTATGCAGTCAAATAACTAACTGAAAAGGAAAGCTGGTCAAGACAGGTTTTAAAATGGAATTTAAAAGCACAAATGTGCAGTCTTCACAAACCTGGGCACCTACTTACATTACTGCACCAGGAATGTGTTGTGCTGGTGGTAACTGTGCAAAGAGAAGACTGGATGTGTAGCATGTATTTCAGATATATTTCAGACAGCCCATTATTATCCATGTAGCATTCAGGAACAGCATCAGCCATGATGGACAGGGAGTCAATAAATGTATTTGATGTTTCGGTGCGGAGTAGGCCACTCTGACAGATCAACCACATCGGGAGTTAGAATGGCATCACCAGGACTTGGAGTATGTTGCTCTGTGAACAGGATATGGCATGGGAAGACTCTTCATGTGGACGGCGGGAGAGTCCATCCGCATCCATGTTGTGTCTTCCAGGTCTGTACTGTAATCTGAATGAAGTGTAGAAAGTGCGGCCAACCACCGATGGCTGGTTGCTTCCAGCTTGGCCGAGGTCAGAATGTAAGTAAAGGGGTTATTATCTGTCACTACTGTAAAATTAGCACCATACAAATAGTCCTGGAATCTTTAGGTAACACTCGCTGATGGACCTTTGCTTGCGTAAGCAATAGCCCTGAGTTTCCCATCTTGCTCTTGATAGAGAGGTGCACTCTGAAGGCGCAAACTGTTGCGGTTTGGAGTCTTGAGTTTTGAGTTCTTGAGAGTAGATGAATATCCGCGGGTCAAGTCAATGAGAGGTTTGGCAATAGCCGAGTATCCCTTGATAAAACGGCGATAATAGCCGGCAAATCCTAGGAAAGAGCGTAAAGATTTTAAATTAGTTGGATTTGGCCAGGATTTGAGTACAGATACTTTGTCTGGATCGGTCTCAATTCCTTTTTCTGAAACAATTTGTCCCAAGTATTTGACAGATGTTTGAAAGAATTTGCATTTTTCAGGTTAAAGTTTGAATCCATAATCTTGTAAACGGCTCAGCACCCTCAGCAGTCGACTCTCATGCTCCTCTAGTGTATTGGAGAAAATGATCAGGTCATCCAAAAACACTAGGACGTCCTTCAAGTGAAGCTCACCCATACACTTCTCCATCAGTCTCTGAAAAGTGGAGGGTGCGTTAGTTACTCCCTGCGGCATTCTGTTGAATTCCCAGAATCTGAGCGGTGTGACAAATGCTGTTTTTTGTTTGTCTGCTTCATTCATTTCAATTTGGTAATAACCCGACTTGATGTCAAGGACTGAAAACCATTTAGATCCGGGAAGTGCTGAAAATGATTCTTCCAAGTTAGGTAGTGCGTAGGCATCTTTGACTGTTTGTATATTGAGCTTGCGATAGTCAATGCAAAGTCTAATGTCTCCATTTTTCTTTTTGACAACAACAATTGGCGATGAAAAAGGTGACTCAGATCCTCGTATAACACCGTCGTCAAGAAGATCCCTCAGATGTTTGCGGACTGCCTCTTTATCTTGAGGGTGAATTGGTCTTGCTCGGTGCTTGAACGAAGTGTTGTCATGCAGATTAATATGATGTTTTACGTGATGAGTGCAACCAAAATCCAAGTCATGACGTGAGAATACCTCAGACATGGTCCTTAACTTGGTCTTGACTCTTTCTTTCCACTCTGGTGGAAATGGTGAGAAGACAGGAGCTTTGGTGACATTGATGGTTACATCTGTACATCTGGATCCAACAAGTCCTTTTGGTACCCCATTCCTTGAACTTAAGCTCGATTGTAGCTCACCACAGTGGGCAGGAATTTAAATATTTGTGGGACGAGGTTGGTCCTGCTCAGTTCCTGGGTGTCCCATATCAGAAACTGAAGCTAATTTAAATGTCCAGAAGTGGGTTTTTTTCAGTTTTGCTGCTTATCTTGGAATTGGAATTGCGCTTTGCACTAACCAATGCCGCGTTTGGATTAGCATCACATTGTGATCTAACGTGTCCACCTTCCCCACAGCGGAAACAAAAATCAGATTTTGGGTTGGAAGAAACTGGCCTTGAAAACTTCCCAGGGTTCTTCTTCTCAGATCTTTGAGCAGAGTCCGGTGAACTTCTTGTCTGACTGGCTGTAAGCATAGCCATCTGTTGGGAGAGTTGTTTAGTTATATTTGTTAAAGTGGTGCATAGGTTTGGTTCATCTTCACTAGGTACAAGTTGGGCTTGAGTGACAACGTTTTGTCTAGCTCCAGTTTTATGCAGCTAAAATCTGGAACATTCTTCCTGAAGATGTGAGACAGGTTCTACTCTGACAATGTTCAAATCTAAGCTAAAAACAGTTTTGTTTAGCTGCGCATATGACTGAAAGGATTTTTTCTTTGCACTCTTCTCTTTTGTTTGTGATTTTATTAGTTTAGAAAATCAGTTGGATTGATAATTTTTTATTTAGTTAATTTTATTGTATTTCTGTTTCTGTCATTTCTTTGTGATTTGAATGCATTTCTCCTGCTGTGAAGCACTTTGAATTGCCTTGTGTATGAAATGTGCTCTACAAATAAACTTGCCTTGCCTTGCCTTGCCAAGGTGCTGTCTCATTCTCACATTCTTCGTTGCTTCCCTGTCCTCCTCGGTTCGCAGGAGTAGTAAGAAATCAGCAAATGAAGGCGGATTTAATTTTCTTTGTTTAAGTTGTAGCTCTGAAATTAATCCTTTGTCCCAACATCCTCTGCAGAATTGAGCCAACATGCGTTTGTCAGTCTCCCCTTCAGGTACTCCACATCTCCTTACAGCATGTTGCTGTGCCACCTGTAGACGTTGCAAATATTCCGAAGGCTTCTCCCCATGATTTTGATAAGTGTCCATGAATTTGGCATAAAGTTCTTCTCCATCTTGTACAGTGCCATATGCAGACTCTAGCTGCCGCAGGTAGACATCTGGGAATGTGTCGTGGCTTAGATGTTTCACCATGTCGCAGGCAGGGGACACCAGGCTATCACAAATTAGTCTGGTGCGTTGAAGATCAGAGATGGACGGATCACGCAGCACTAACTCGATGCCAGACAGCCAGGGATCATAGTCTATTACATGGTTTGGCCTGGGCACTTGCCAGAGAATGATCGCAGACGGTGAGAACCATGTAGAGAGGTGTCGCTGCTCCGGACCACATGCTCCACGACGTAAAGTTGTACTTCCGGTGGATTTAGTTCACCAGCTGCAATGGATCGCCTCTCTGTGCTTGGTACGTTTGCACTGCTGAAAGTAAAAGAAGTATTGAGAGCTGGTTGTGAGGGTGGGATAAATTGTTCTTTTTGCTTTGTCTGTGGTGCTTGTTGCGTGGATCTTATATCAATTATGTTCAGTTTTTCGGACATTTTGGACAGCAGGGTTGAGTTGTGAGATGGACTGCTGAATCTGGGACATCATTTCTCCCAAAACAATTTCATAGTCTTTCCCAGACATTTTAGCTCTCTTCTGTAAATCAGACAAATAGGCATCATTCTTTGAGCCCAACTTTGAGTAAAGTATATATCAGACAAATTTTGAATATGAAACTTATTTTCTTCCTCAGAAATGAATTTATACGGTGGGATTGAAGCTAATTTGGCTACAGACAATCTTGACACGTATAGCTTTTGATGAAACGCTGATTCATTATAACCAGTATCATTGCGATTTGTATTACCATATTGCTCAAGAAAATCTAGGACTTCAGAAAAATTATGCTCAACCGCCCCATCCACTAAAACTGCGTTAGGAATTTTAATCCCGGGTTTTTCAAAAATCTCCATTGCGAATCGGATTGATGAGGTTGAATGAGACTTCATAGAGGTTATTCCGACTTAATTATCATACAACCCAGCTCCTGGCTAGCTCAACAAGATGCATGTATTTCAGATACTAGCAGGATTTATTGGAATATATATAAAAAGGTAGACTTGACTGTTTGGGCTAAGCTCAGAAGGTTCTGTAGTTCGGCTGCTGGAGCTGGGGTGATGATTAAGACTGGAATCAGAATGCGTGTTGGTACTATATATATTGAGTGAAACATAAACGACATATAAACGTACATAAGAATGGCCATTCACTTATTTACAATAGAGAATAGAGATAGAGATAGGAACATCATATTGTTAAACACAATTCATTCATTAATTCATCCAGGTAGGAAATTTCTTAAGTCCCCAGCATGTTTCACGCTGCAATGCGCCTTGTGGTTGGAATTGTCCATTGGGCAGAAGGAAGTGTAATGCGGAAGGCAGTGAATGTATGAATGTGTGTAAACCACGAGCAAAAGAAAAGAGAAAAACAAAAGGGTGGCTACAAGAGCCTCTTCCGGCCCAACCAGAGCAGGTAGAGTTCTTGTGGTAGCGTCCGGGCTTGTAGTGAAGCTTTAGGCTGCCTGGAGTTCAGTTTGGCTCAGTTCGGCTCAGTTTCTAGCTCGCCAAGCTGACCGGTTTCAATGTTAGCAAAAACACACCCTAAATAAGACGATCTGAGCTTGGTAGACGGCTCCTGTAGCAACAACCCGAATTCCCCCTGACATGTCATTAGCCGCAACTAACTTCCTGATTATATGCAGCCGATTGGCGGCGCATCGTCAGGTGACGGACTGACGCACGACACACAGCGCAACAACGTGATGACGTAACGGAAGAGAGAGAGTGAGTGAGAGAGAGATCAGAGCCGAGTTTTTAACCAGGGTTACAGATGCATGCTTTTATGTATTTGAAAGGACCTCTGCTTGCATCAGTTGTGAAAAAATAGGTTAGATTGTATGTATTCTACACGCATGCGATGAGTTTCCCCGTACGCCTTGTGCAAACGTGTGCGAATGTGTAAGATGAAACAGTGTTTAGAGGAGCAAGAGTCAGAGCCACAGTTTTCAACCAGATGCTTTTCTTATTAAGATCAATATTTTTGTTTTTTGAAATGTCCAAAATATAAAATAATAATCCATGTGTGTCATTATTGATGTACTTTGTATAATAATAACACAGTTGCCACCAGAGGGCACAAGGACTATTTAGTTAGTCTAGAGTTTCTAACTACTATAAATCACAGAAGAGCACTTCATGGAGTACCATCTAATGACATCACAAGGTGGAATCAAGCATTTTTACATCTGGAGAGGTAGACGAGCCCAACACGCATCAGTGAAACAAAACACAACCCAAGGTATGTCTTTGATGAGGAAACGTTAAAAGCTAAAAGCTCCAAAAGTTTGATTTACCGTATTATAGGAGTTTAAACTACACTAACATAACTTACACAGCTTCTACAAACACTTAAGACATAATAATAAAAACCTTTCCCAGCATCAGAGTTGGGGGTAACGCGTTAGAGTACTCCAATTACTTTTTTTAGAGTAACAAGGAACTTTACACGTTTTCAACTCAGTAATGAGTTGTTTTGGTCTCATCTCCTCAGCACAATCCCAGAGCTCGGCGTGTTGTGAGGGATCAGTGACTGGGAGTCTTGTCTTCACGCCAAAGCGAAATTAATTTATATACTTATAACCACTATTTTGTATGTGAGGAGTAAATGTAGGTAACAGCGTTAAACTACAGTGCTAAAACAAGTGTCTTCTGTTGTTGTGCGTCGGTGCTCTTGCTAATCTAATAAAGTAAAATGCATTTTCTTTTCTTGTTTATTTGATATTTGAATGATTATGTTACTGTGTTTCGCCCCCTTGTGTAAGGGATCGTTTTGTCGTGTAGAACATTAATGACAGCCTCATGTTCGGAAGACGAAGTTCCAAACCAAAACCTCCTCATGTCAGGTTTTACCTCTGTTTTGCTGTGCATGAATGAACTATGCAAAGGGAAAGATTATACAATAATATTCATTAATGGTAATGCGAGAGTACTGTCTCATTTTACGTCCTACTTCCTGTCTTAGCTCATTAAGACATGTCTAACTGTGTGTGTGTTTCAGAGCCTCCTCCTGATGGTCCTCTTTGACTGGTCTCTGTGACGTCGCCTCTGCCCTGACATCTCCCTGTCTCAGCCTGGGACATCCACTCTTTGTCCAAGTTGTCTCGTCCATGAAGAACTGGGGATTAGAACCATGGCATCACATGTTCATCCTTTTCCACTGTAGCTCACTCAGACTGCACCCAGCTAGCATTAGCATTGAAGAGCAAAACAACAATATGTCCGCTGTTGCCTCATGTCAATAATTCCATTTGACATAAGATCATTTTGAGTTATTTTTTAAAACGCTCGGGTGTGCCGATTGTGATTTGATTTAACCATTCCCAACGCAGAGCCTTATATTACAAACATCAGTTTGTAATATATTGTTTTTAATCAGTGATTAAATATTTGCTGTATTCTGTCATATTAAAAACAACAGCATTTGCATATATTTAATATATTAAAATTACTAAAAACGAACAAGGCATGTTTTAATATTTTACTTTCAAAAGCTTGGACCAGATGCATTGGGGGCCCAACCCCTGCTGTCCTTGTCTCAGATCCGGCCCTGCAGCAGGGCCCTCTGTTCTGTCTATAAGCCTCAGTGTCAAGACAAAAGGCAAAAGTTATAATGATTATTCTGAAGATTTCCCCATTGTGATGACTGCGCCTCACATTTTGTATTTCACATTATATTTCCTCATCTTTTTCTCCATGAATATGATCAACAGATTTGTACAAAATAAAGTCCTAATGTAATCTCTGTATTCCGTATGTTGATTATAATATCCAGTCCAGATTGCAGTTTGAGTCATCCATGTTTTTGTAATGGCTTCTTTCCTGCAGCCAGGAGTCCAAAGGAATCCACTTGTTGTGTCCATGACAGGAGTTTTGAGGTCCAAGTAGATAGTTCTGAAATCAGGTGTGACGGTGGTGTCCCCGTCTGCAGGACTTGAATGATATCAGTCCAATATTTCTGAGCAACAGGACAATCCCAAAACACATGATAGTGGTTTTCCAGTCTGTCTCCTGCTGCCACATCCTCTCCAACAGTCTGTCTCCTGCTGCCACATTCTCTCCAACAGTCTGTCTCCTGCTGCCACATCCTCTCCAACAGTCTGCCTCCTGCTGCCACATCCTCTCCAACAGTCTGCCTCCTGCTGCCACATCCTCTCCAACAGTCTGCCTCCTGCTGCCACATCCTCTCCAACAGTCTGCCTCCTGCTGCCACATCCTCTCCAACAGTCTGCCCCCTGCTGACACATCCTCTCCAACAGTCTGCCTCCTGCTGCCACATCCTCTCCAACAGTCTGCCTCCTGCTGCCACATCCTCTCCAACAGTCTGTCTCCTGCTGCCACATCCTCTCCAACAGTCTGCCTCCTGCTGCCACATCCTCTCCAACAGTCTGCCTCCTGCTGCCACATCCTCTCCAACAGTCTGCCCCCTGCTGACACATCCTCTCCAACAGTCTGTCTCCTGCTGCCACATCCTCTCCAACAGTCTGCCTCCTGCTGCCACATCCTCTCCAACAGTCTGTCTCCTGCTGCCACATCCTCTCCAACAGTCTGCCTCCTGCTGCCACATCCTCTCCAACAGTCTGCCTCCTGCTGCCACATCCTCTCCAACAGTCTGCCTCCTGCTGCCACATCCTCTCCAACAGTCTGCCTCCTGCTGCCACATCCTCTCCAACAGTCTGTCTCCTGCTGCCACATCCTCTCCAACAGTCTGCCTCCTGCTGCCACATCCTCTCCAACAGTCTGTCTCCTGCTGCCACATCCTCTCCAACAGTCTGCCTCCTGCTGCCACATCCTCTCCAACAGTCTGACTCCTGCTGCCACATCCTCTCCAACAGTCTGCCTCCTGCTGCCACATCCTCTCCAACAGTCTGACTCCTGCTGCCACATCCTCTCCAACAGTCTGCCTCCTGCTGCCACATCCTCTCCAACAGTCTGACTCCTGCTGCCACATCCTCTCCAACAGTCTGCCTCCTGCTGCCAAATCCTCTCCAACAGTCTGCCTCCTGCTGCCACATCCTCTCCAGCTGCCACATCCTCTCCAACAGTCTGTCTCCTGCTGCCACATCCTCTCCAACAGTCTGCCTCCTGCTGCCACATCCTCTCCAACAGTCTGTCTCCTGCTGCCACATCCTCTCCAACAGTCTGTCTCCTGCTGCCACATCCTCTCCAACAGTCTGCCTCCTGCTGCCACATCCTCTCCAACAGTCTGACTCCTGCTGCCACATCCTCTCCAACAGTCTGCCTCCTGCTGCCACATCCTCTCCAACAGTCTGACTCCTGCTGCCACATCCTCTCCAACAGTCTGCCTCCTGCTGCCACATCCTCTCCAACAGTCTGACTCCTGCTGCCACATCTTCTCCAACAGTCTGCCTCCTGCTGCCACATCCTCTCCAACAGTCTGACTCCTGCTGCCACATCCTCTCCAACAGTCTGCCTCCTGCTGCCACATCCTCTCCAGCTGCCACATCCTCTCCAACAGTCTGCCTCCTGCTGCCACATCCTCTCCAACAGTCTGTCTCCTGCTGCCACATCCTCTCCAACAGTCTGCCTCCTGCTGCCACATCCTCTCCAACAGTCTGCCTCCTGCTGCCACATCCTCTCCAACAGTCTGCCTCCTGCTGCCACATCCTCTCCAACAGTCTGTCTCCTGCTGCCACATCCTCTCCAACAGTCTGCCTCCTGCTGCCACATCCTCTCCAACAGTCTGTATCCTGCTGCCACATCCTCTCCAACAGTCTGTCTCCTGCTGCCACATCCTCTCCAACAGTCTGCCTCCTGCTGCCACATCCTCTCCAACAGTCTGTCTCCTGCTGCCACATCCTCTCCAACAGTCTGCCTCCTGCTGCCACATCCTCTCCAACAGTCTGCCTCCTGCTGCCACGTCCTCTCCAACAGTCTGCCTCATGCTGTCACATCCTCTCCAACAGTCTGTCTCCTGCTGACACATCCTCTCCAACACTCTGCCACATCCTCTCCAACAGTCTGCCTCCTGCTGCCACATCCTCTCCAACAGTCTGACTCCTGCTGCCACATCCTCTCCAACAGTCTGACTCCTGCTGCCACATCCTCTCCAACAGTCTGTCTCCTGCTGACACATCCTCTCCAACACTCTGCCACATCCTCTCCAACAGTCTGCCTCCTGCTGCCACATCCTCTCCAACAGTCTGTCTCCTGCTGCCACATCCTCTCCAACAGTGTCTCCTGCTGCCACATCCTCTCCAACAGTCTGCCTCCTGCTGCCACATCCTCTCCAACAGTCTGCCTCCTGCTGCGACACATCCTCTCCAACAGTCTGCCTCCTGCTGCCACATCCTCTCCAACAGTCTGACTCCTGCTGCCACATTCTCTCCAACAGTCTGTCTCCTGCTGACACATCCTTTCCAACACTCTGCCACATCCTCTCCAACAGTCTGCCTCCTGCTGCCACATCCTCTCCAACAGTCTGTCTCCTGCTGCCACATCCTCTCCAACAGTGTCTCCTGCTGCCACATCCTCTCCAACAGGCTGCCTCCCGCTGCCACATCCTCTCCAACAGTCTGCCTCCTGCTGCCACATCCTCTCCAACAGTCTGTCTCCTGCTGCCACATTCTCTCCAACAGTCTGTCTCCTGCTGACACATCCTTTCCAACACTCTGCCACATCCTCTCCAACAGTCTGCCTCCTGCTGCCACATCCTCTCCAACAGTCTGCCTCCTGCTGCCACATCCTCTCCAACAGTCTGTCTCCTGCTGCCACATCCTCTCCAACAGTCTGCCTCCTGCTGCCACGTCCTCTCCAACAGTCTGTCTCCTGCTGCCACATTCTCTCCAACAGTCTGTCTCCTGCTGACACATCCTTTCCAACACTCTGCCACATCCTCTCCAACAGTCTGCCTCCTGCTGCCACATCCTCTCCAACAGTCTGCCTCCTGCTGCCACATCCTCTCCAACAGTCTGACTCCTGCTGCCACATCCTCTCCAACAGTCTGCCTCCTGCTGCCACATCCTCTCCAACAGTCTGACTCCTGCTGCCACATCCTCTCCAACAGTCTGCCTCCTGCTGCCACATCCTCTCCAACAGTCTGTCTCCTGCTGACACATCCTCTCCAACACTCTGCCACATCCTCTCCAACAGTGTCTCCTGCTGCCACATCCTCTCCAACAGTCTGCCTCCTGCTGCCACATCCTCTCCAACAGTCTGCCTCCTGCTGCCACATCCTCTCCAACAGTCTGACTCCTGCTGCCACATTCTCTCCAACAGTCTGTCTCCTGCTGACACATCCTTTCCAACACTCTGCCACATCCTCTCCAACAGTCTGCCTCCTGCTGCCACATCCTCTCCAACAGTCTGTCTCCTGCTGCCACATCCTCTCCAACAGGCTGCCTCCCGCTGCCACATCCTCTCCAACAGTCTGCCTCCTGCTGCCACATCCTCTCCAACAGTCTGCCTCCTGCTGCCACATCCTCTCCAACAGTCTGTCTCCTGCTGCCACATTCTCTCCAACAGTCTGTCTCCTGCTGACACATCCTTTCCAACACTCTGCCACATCCTCTCCAACAGTCTGCCTCCTGCTGCCACATCCTCTCCAACAGTCTGTCTCCTGCTGCCACATCCTCTCCAACAGTGTCTCCTGCTGCCACGTCCTCTCCAACAGTCTGTCTCCTGCTGACACATCCTCTCCAACACTCTGCCACATCCTCTCCAACAGTCTGCCTCCTGCTGCCACATCCTCTCCAACAGTCTGACTCCTGCTGCCACATCCTCTCCAACAGTGTCTCCTGCTGCCACGTCCTCTCCAACAGTCTGTCTCCTGCTGACACATCCTCTCCAACACTCTGCCACATCCTCTCCAACAGTCTGCCTCCTGCTGCCACATCCTCTCCAACAGTCTGACTCCTGCTGCCACATCCTCTCCAACAGTGTCTCCTGCTGCCACGTCCTCTCCAACAGTCTGTCTCCTGCTGACACATCCTCTCCAACACTCTGCCACATCCTCTCCAACAGTCTGCCTCCTGCTGCCACATCCTCTCCAACAGTCTGACTCCTGCTGCCACATCCTCTCCAACAGTCTGCCTCCTGCTGCCACATCCTCTCCAACAGTCTGACTCCTGCTGCCACATCCTCTCCAACAGTCTGACTCCTGCTGCCACATCCTCTCCAACAGTGTCTCCTGCTGCCACATCCTCTCCAACAGTCTGTCTCCTGCTGTCACATCCTCTCCAACAGTCTGTCTCCTGCTGCCACATCCTCTCCAACAGGCTGCCTCCCGCTGCCACATCCTCTCCAACAGTCTGTCTCCTGCTGTCACATCCTCTCCAACAGTCTGACTCCTGCTGCCACATCCTCTCCAACAGTGTCTCCTGCTGCCACATCCTCTCCAACAGTCTGTCTCCTGCTGTCACATCCTCTCCAACAGTCTGTCTCCTGCTGCCACATCCTCTCCAACAGTCTGCCTCCTGCTGCCACATCCTCTCCAACAGTCTGCCTCCTGCTGCCACATCCTCTCCAACAGTCTGTCTCCTGCTGCCACATCCTCTCCAACAGTCTGCCTCCTGCTGCCACGTCCTCTCCAACAGTCTGTCTCCTGCTGCCACATTCTCTCCAACAGTCTGTCTCCTGCTGACACATCCTTTCCAACACTCTGCCACATCCTCTCCAACAGTCTGCCTCCTGCTGCCACATCCTCTCCAACAGTCTGCCTCCTGCTGCCACATCCTCTCCAACAGTCTGACTCCTGCTGCCACATCCTCTCCAACAGTCTGCCTCCTGCTGCCACATCCTCTCCAACAGTCTGACTCCTGCTGCCACATCCTCTCCAACAGTCTGCCTCCTGCTGCCACATCCTCTCCAACAGTCTGTCTCCTGCTGACACATCCTCTCCAACACTCTGCCACATCCTCTCCAACAGTGTCTCCTGCTGCCACATCCTCTCCAACAGTCTGCCTCCTGCTGCCACATCCTCTCCAACAGTCTGCCTCCTGCTGCCACATCCTCTCCAACAGTCTGCCTCCTGCTGCCACATCCTCTCCAACAGTCTGACTCCTGCTGCCACATTCTCTCCAACAGTCTGTCTCCTGCTGACACATCCTTTCCAACACTCTGCCACATCCTCTCCAACAGTCTGCCTCCTGCTGCCACATCCTCTCCAACAGTCTGTCTCCTGCTGCCACATCCTCTCCAACAGGCTGCCTCCCGCTGCCACATCCTCTCCAACAGTCTGCCTCCTGCTGCCACATCCTCTCCAACAGTCTGCCTCCTGCTGCCACATCCTCTCCAACAGTCTGTCTCCTGCTGCCACATTCTCTCCAACAGTCTGTCTCCTGCTGACACATCCTTTCCAACACTCTGCCACATCCTCTCCAACAGTCTGCCTCCTGCTGCCACATCCTCTCCAACAGTCTGTCTCCTGCTGCCACATCCTCTCCAACAGTGTCTCCTGCTGCCACGTCCTCTCCAACAGTCTGTCTCCTGCTGACACATCCTCTCCAACACTCTGCCACATCCTCTCCAACAGTCTGCCTCCTGCTGCCACATCCTCTCCAACAGTCTGACTCCTGCTGCCACATCCTCTCCAACAGTGTCTCCTGCTGCCACGTCCTCTCCAACAGTCTGTCTCCTGCTGACACATCCTCTCCAACACTCTGCCACATCCTCTCCAACAGTCTGCCTCCTGCTGCCACATCCTCTCCAACAGTCTGACTCCTGCTGCCACATCCTCTCCAACAGTGTCTCCTGCTGCCACGTCCTCTCCAACAGTCTGTCTCCTGCTGACACATCCTCTCCAACACTCTGCCACATCCTCTCCAACAGTCTGCCTCCTGCTGCCACATCCTCTCCAACAGTCTGACTCCTGCTGCCACATCCTCTCCAACAGTCTGCCTCCTGCTGCCACATCCTCTCCAACAGTCTGACTCCTGCTGCCACATCCTCTCCAACAGTCTGACTCCTGCTGCCACATCCTCTCCAACAGTGTCTCCTGCTGCCACATCCTCTCCAACAGTCTGTCTCCTGCTGTCACATCCTCTCCAACAGTCTGTCTCCTGCTGCCACATCCTCTCCAACAGTCTGTCTCCTGCTGTCACATCCTCTCCAACAGTCTGTCCCCTGCTGCCACATCCTCTCCAACAGTCTGTCTCCTGCTGCCACATCCTCTCCAACAGTCTGTCTCCTGCTGTCACATCCTCTCCAACAGTCTGTCCCCTGCTGCCACATCCTCTCCAACAGTCTGTCTCCTGCTGCCACATCCTCTCCAACAGTCTGTCTCCTGCTGTCACATCCTCTCCAACAGTCTGCGTCCTGCTGCCACACCCTCTCCAACAGTCTGCCTCCTGCTGCCACATCCTCTCCAACAGTCTGTCTCCTGCTGTCACATCCTCTCCAACAGTCTGCCTCCTGCTGCCACATCCTCTCCAACAGTCTGTCTCCTGCTGCCACATCCTCTCCAACAGTCTGTCTCCTGCTGCCACATCCTCTCCAACAGTCTGCCTCCTGCTGCCACATCCTCTCCAACAGTCTGTCTCCTGCTGCCACATCCTCTCCAACAGTCTGTCTCCTGCTGCCACATCCTCTCCAACAGTCTGTCTCCTGCTGCCACATCCTCTCCAACAGTCTGTCTCCTGCTGCCACATCCTCTCCAACAGTCTGCATTTCCCTTTGAGGAATGGGCACTTTGACATGGGCTTAGAAAGAAACCAGACACACTTTTCCAACAGAATTCCCGGTGGTCCTCACCTGAGATGTACATGTATTTTCCCATTCTTCATCAGTCAAAATAGAATTACCCTTTCGCCCAAATAGTTAAGACACTTATATAATTTAGATATTATTGCTCTTGAAAGTTCTAATTTATAAGCTTTTAAAAACATTTCAGTCAAAGGGTGACGGGGTTAAAGGTGACCCTTTCCCCAGGGCCTGACCAGGAGGAGAGGGCGGAGCCTCTGATGTTCTATGTTTGGACTGCGCTTCTGGACGTGTTGTGATGGACCTGTTCTTGTAGCCTCTGTGTATATTAAACACATTTGTCTTTGAGTTGTGCTTTAAAGGGACATTATGCTACATTCTATACTTTCCACCACATTTTGGACACTTTAGAATTAGGCTTGGACAACATTGGGACGTCTTTGTGTCCCTCATGTGTCCAGCAGTGAGCCATTGTAGACAAGGTTTCAAAAGAGCGTCAGCTCGATGCTCGAACCCACTCCTCATGCTCTGAGTGAGTGACAGGTGGATTTAACCAATCACAGTGAAGTATGAACCCTCATAAGCAGCAGATGGCTTCAGTCACCTCCTCAAGGCCAAAGAGAGTAAGTCATGTTGTCTCATGTATCTGACACAAACCTACAGATGATTGTAATATTTAGCATATCGCTCAATAAATTCAGATTTATTTATTTAAGAATCAGAAAAAGGTTTATTGCCATTATCAATAAACAGAATTCACAAACAGGAACTTGTCCTGGTGATTCAGTGCAACATAAAACAATGATAAAATAACATATAGAAGAAAAAAAAACAATTACAATCTGCTCTAAGATACAAAAATAAGAATGAAAATAAACTTACTATGTTCCCACATGTACAGTTGAGTTTACATATGAAGAGCAGAAAGTGACAGTGAGAGATTAAACGATGGTTAAAGTGACAGTGTTTGAGAAATGTTCATGATCCAACAGCAGATGGACAGAAACTGTTACAAACTAAACTCAAAAGGCAGGAAGCATTGGCCTCTGTTAGTTGCAGTGTAGGTTCCTGAACAGAGTCCGCTCATGGGAATATGTGCTCATATTGTGACCAGAACAAGATGCTGACTGGGTCAAATGTGGCGCTTCTGCAGGTGACACACATTCATAATGTTTAGCAGAAGCGTCAAAGGAATGACATGTCACTCACATTTATCACTGACAAACAGACTTATTAAAGAAACCACACAGAATGTAAAATTTAGAGTTCATGTTGGTATTTACACAAACAGTGGACATGTCCATGTTTGGGTTAGGGTTTTCATTTGGTGTTTTGGTTCTCAGGACGATCGTCCAATCAGAAAGTAGAATGAGCCTCACATGAGTCTCTTCTGAGTTGCCAGATCCCAGTCCAGCCTGTGAAACACGAGTGGCTCTTCTGCAGCTGAAGGCTCTGACTCAGGTTCAGCCGTGTGCAGCCTGCACGCTCAGCGCTTTAAAACAGGAACTAAACCTGTTTTAAAGCGCTGAGCGTGCAGGCTGCACACGGCTCCTGTAAACAACAGGTTTTTGAGTCATTTTGTTGAGGAAATGACTTGGAACTTAACTTAACTGTAGGACTATTTTATAAAATCGCTTTAAGAGTCAGTGCAGCGCATTTGGCTCATAGCGATTTATCCTCAGTTCAGTTCAAAAGGACCTCCTCCTTTCGCTCTGGGTGTGTTCCTTCTGTTCTTTATTCCGTTTGGGGAACAGTTCACCTGGAGTGGTTACATGTGCACACGTACGGGCCCTACACGTGGTAGAACTGATCAAAATGTGATCCAGCTCCACTGTGCTCTCTGGTTGGATTCAATATATCTGAGAAAACATGAGTTTATTCCCTGACAATTACAGGCTAATACAATCACAGCAGCACATTTCTGCCCCTCACGTGCGCGTCCACCGGGCGTTCTGCGTGGCAAACTTTCTCTTCTGCTGTAAGACAGTACTTTTCCATGAAGATGTTCTTTCTCTGTCCGTTCCTAACAACGTTGTGGTCAAGAAACAGGTGAGGGCAGAAGAACAGAATTACTTCATCTGAGACAGACCCACACTAAGAGTTAACCTCGAGTCCATGAGAGAGAAGCCGACAGAGCAAGAATATATATGTATGAAATGTTTATTAATGACAACACTCTCCTGACAGAACATCTCAGCGGGGGGCTGTGGTGTGTCCAAGGTGTGCTTCCGGGACCCTCCAGGCTGTGACCCGGCTCTGGATCCTGCTTCCTGTTACTTCCTGTCAGCCATGGTGGTGTCCCCTGGGTCCTCTGCCATCCAGTACCATCTGTCCGGCCCTTCTGACGGCTACATCTCCTTCGGCTTCTCAGACGACCAAGAAATGGTAATAAATACAAGATTTTAGACTTTTTTCTCCATTTTCTCCTTAAATTGTAAAAAAGTAAAAAACTTGGAAGATCTTATTTCCTCCGGCCCTTGTCTTGAACTATTCACCTGCTTTGTTTGCTGCTGAAATGCTTTGGTTTTGATTGATTGCTCTTTCTTTTCTCCAGGGAGACGATGACATATACATGTGTGTTCTGGACAGCAGTGGTCAGTTGCAGCTCCAGCACGCCGTCTCCACGGGGACAGTCACACCGCAAAATGTTTCTCTGGTAAAACATTTCAATAATAATAATAATACATTAGTCACTTTACAATTCTGTGCATTCCGTATTCACTCCACACCTGGTGGGGATGGTAGGATGCTTCTGTAGCAACAGCTGCCCTGGGGCAGACTGACAGAACAGAGGCTGCTGATCACACACCAGATTCACAATAGACAATTTTGCCCGAGTCTCAGCGATAACTTGGGCGCTGCGGAGCTCATTTCCTGACATCTTTCATTGGCACAGTAGATGAGTTCTAAAAGAGACGTGATTATGCCAAAATATCAGGTGGAGTGAAGCAACTTGAAGGCGTGGTCTGGTGCTTTCCCCACATGGACCAGGTAATCATAATGAAACAACCTTCATGGGCATAAATAACACGGATTATAAGTTATAGAATAATAAATTCAGTCCAATTTTATGTGGTTGTTTTTTCTCGCACTCACATAAACAGCGCAGCGCCGTTACACACTTGTTGCTCCCGCTCTGGACCTCCCGCTCTGGACCTCCGCTCTGGACCTCCCGCTCTGGACCTCCGCTCTGGACCTCCGCTCTGGACCTCCCGCTCTGGACCTCCCGCTCTGGACCTCCCGCTCTGGACCTCCGCTCTGGACCTCCGCTCTGGACCTCCCGCTCTGGACCTCCGCTCTGGACCTCCTGCTCTGGACCTCCGCTCTGGACCTCCGCTCTGGACCTCCGCTCTGGACCTCCGCTCTGGACCTCCCGCTCTGGACCTCCCGCTCTGCACCTCCGCTCTGGACCTCCGCTTTGGACCTGCGCTCTGGACCTCCGCTCTGGACCTCCGCTCTGGACCTCCCGCTCTGGACCTCCCACTCTGCACCTCCGCTCTGGACCTCCCGCTCTGGACCTCCCGCTCTGCACCTCCGCTCTGGACCTCCGCTCTGGACCTCCGCTCTGGACCTCCGCTCTGGACCTCCGCTCTGGACCTCCCGCTCTGCACCTCCGCTCTGGACCTCCCGCTCTGGACCTCCCGCTCTGGACCTCCCGCTCTGGACCTCCCGCTCTGGACCTCCGCTCTGGACCTCCGCTTTGGACCTGCGCTCTGGACCTCCGCTCTGGACCTCCGCTCTGGACCTCCGCTCTGGACCTCCCGCTCTGGACCTCCCGCTCTGCACCTCCGCTCTGGACCTCCCGCTCTGGACCTCCCGCTCTGGACCTCCCGCTCTGGACCTCCCGCTCTGGACCTCCCGCTCTGGACCTCCCGCTCTGGACCTCCCGCTCTGCACCTCCGCTCTGGACCTGCGCTCTGGACCTCCGCTTTGGACCTGCGCTCTGGACCTCCGCTCTGGACCTGCGCTCTGGACCTCCCGCTCTGGACCTCCCGCTCTGGACCTCCGCTCTGGACCTCCCGCTCTGGACCTCCCGCTCTGGACCTCCCGCTCTGGACCTCCGCTCTGGACCTCCCGCTCTGGACCTCCCGCTCTGGACCTCCCGCTCTGGACCTCCCGCTCTGGACCTCCCGCTCTGGACCTCCCGCTCTGCACCTCCGCTCTGGACCTCCCGCTCTGGACCTCCCGCTCTGCACCTCCGCTCTGGACCTCCCGCTCTGGACCTCCCGCTCTGGACCTCCCGCTCTGGACCTGCGCTCTGGACCTCCGCTTTGGACCTGCGCTCTGGACCTCCGCTCTGGACCTCCCGCTCTGGACCTCCGCTCTGGACCTCCGCTCTGGACCTCCCGCTCTGGACCTCCCGCTCTGGACCTCCGCTCTGGACCTCCGCTCTGGACCTCCGCTCTGGACCTCCCGCTCTGGACCTCCCGCTCTGCACCTCCGCTCTGGACCTCCGCTCTGGACCTCCGCTCTGGACCTCCGCTCTGGACCTCCCGCTCTGGACCTCCGCTCTGGACCTCCCGCTCTGGACCTCCCGCTCTGGACCTCCCGCTCTGGACCTCCCGCTCTGCACCTCCGCTCTGGACCTCCGCTCTGGACCTCCGCTCTGCACCTCCGCTCTGGACCTCCGCTCTGGACCTCCGCTCTGGACCTCCCGCTCTGCACCTCCGCTCTGGACCTCCGCTCTGGACCTCCGCTCTGGACCTCCGCTCTGGACCTCCGCTCTGGACCTCCGCTCTGGACCTCCCGCTCTGGACCTCCCGCTCTGCACCTCCGCTCTGGACCTCCCGCTCTGCACCTCCGCTCTGGACCTGCGCTCTGGACCTCCCGCTCTGGACCTCCCGCTCTGGACCTCCCGCTCTGGACCTCCCGCTCTGGACCTCCCGCTCTGGACCTCCGCTCTGGACCAGCCGTCACATTCACCCAAAATCCTTGTCCCAGTCTAAGTAAAACTGGCACAGACTGACAGCACAACACGAGATCTGCACGTTCCATCAGGCTTTTGGCTCCAGAGCAGACCCCAGGGGACTCTGTCCTCTCGCTCTCCCACCGAGCACTCAGGTGTCCAGCTCTGCGTCACAGTGTGGTACTGTGTACAGCATGCACAGAAGTCCACGCGCACACATGGGTGAGAACCATCACCGGGGACTAATGCGGGTCATCGAATCAGTCTGGGGGTGTGTGCTTCAGGATCCCCCGCTCCCGTGGCTCTGCTGCTGCCTGCCCTTGTTTATGGAACACAAGTCCAGTTCATGAGCAGAGATGTGTGCTGGGGGAATTTATAGTGACGTACTGTAAAGTTAATGAACCCATTTCTATTTTTAAGAATCAATGTTGCATTTTAAAATGGAAAATAATGATCTGCCAGTGTAATAGATACTAAACGTTATCTATTACACTGTTCACTCTATCTAGTAAAGTTCACTCTCCTTTGTAACGCAAGCTGTGCACTGACTTCAGTGCAGGCAAACCAATGTGCCCTGTTACACAGACTGCTGCATTTGACCCACACTTCCATAGACTGTGAGAGTAGCATTGGTGGACCACAGAGCACTTGGGTTATCCCTGCTGAACTTTACCTCGCTTGAGGATTGTTATGCAGACAAACCTGTGGCGGCCCATGACTCACACATGATGTTTTCCAGGGCAACGTTTGGGACATAAAGATGTCAGTGCAGGACAGAGTGATCAGATGTTCCTTCACCTCCACCAACAGCATCTCCACCCAGAGAAGCAGCAGCAGCCAAAGCTACTACCTTCTGTACGCCCGCGGGCCCAGCAGCAACGGTGAGGAGCTGACATCTTCGTTTTATTTTTCATTGCACTCTTCTCTTTTATGTCTTAAACTATTTGATGGATAGCCTGAAAAAAACACCTTTAATTTTCTTAAAATCAAAAGGTCTTTCTTTAAAGAACTTCTTCACGATTCTAAAGCTAATTTAGAATTACAATTTTGCAAGTTACAATTACAATTGAACATGTAAATACTTCTGCTGGACACAAAAGGCCATTGTGTCGTGTCCAAGTCCAGCAGCAGAGCAGGAGCCTGGGGAGAGGGTCAGAATACACGGGGTCAGATTGTCAGTCGGCACTAAAGCCGCTGTAAAGTCCAGGAAGAGCCTGGCACTGACCCACAGGTCAAGAGCCAGTTTAACACAAAAAGCTTTGGTGGAGTTTTGTCTGGGAAAAAATAGTTTAGTGAAAGCTAAATCTAGGGCACACGAGACTGGGTCCGTCGGTAAAGATACAAAGCTCCACACATAAGATGGAGGCGTCGACCAGAGAGTCGTCGAAAAAGACACATACGCTCAGCACAGACGTGTGCAGAGGCAGAGAGCGCGTTGATATGGGAAAGAATCAATATAAAAGTGATGTGTCCATCCCGGAGACGCCTGTCACCATGGTAATGTCAAATAAATATGGGAAAGAGTGTCTGGGGTGTCTGCCAGTGTGGGCCAGTGAGGGCCAGTGTGGGCCAGTGCGGTCCAGTGAGGGCCAGTGTGGGCCAGTGCGGTCCAGTGTGGGCCAGTGCGGTCCAGTGAGGGCCAGTGTGGGCCAGTGCGGTCCACTGTGGGCCAGTGCGGTCCAGTGAGGGCCAGTGTGGGCCAGTGCGGTCCAGTGAGGGCCAGTGTGGGCCAGTGCGATCCAGTGTGAGCCAGTGCGGTCCAGTGAGGGCCAGTGCGGTCCAGTGAGGGCCAGTGTGGGCCAGTGCGGTCCAGTGAGGGCCAGTGCGGTCCAGTGAGAGCCAGTGTGGGCCAGTGCGGGCCAGTGAGAGCCAGTGTGGGCCAGTGCGGTCCAGTGAGGGCCAGTGTGGGCCAGTGTGGGCCAGTGCGGTCCAGTGTGGGCCAAGAGATTTGGTTTTCCATCTGGTGGATCACTAAACATGGACAAAATGTATGATTCATGTCAGCAAAACAGTTAAATTGAATGAATTGCAAGGTTCTGTGATTTCTGTCATGTCTTTGTGATTTTAATGCATTTTCCTGTTGTGTGAAGCACTTTGAATCGGCTTTCGTATGAATTTCCAGGGTAAAAAATTAACTTTAAAAAATATGAGAAAAAAATAATTTTCTATCTTCAAAATTATATTTGAGCATCACAAAACTATACTTTGTGGTAATGTAATATATCTGTATGTAAATTTAAAAAAAAGAAAAAAAAAACATTGGGGATCAACATTTTTGTCCAGTAAAACCTGAAAATCTGGATTTTCCCTCATCAAAGTGTCTGGGCTGATCTCTCACCAGTCAAGGCAGAACATTCAACTGTGGCGCCTCCTAGTGGTTTTCTTAGGCTTGTACTGTGTTCGGTTTGCTTTTAGCCAGAAACAACAGTAGCACGAGCATGTGTCCGGCCTCACACATCCAAACACGTGCTTGTGTCTCTCAGGTCAGATCCAGATCCACACAAAGACCTTCGTCAGTGGTCAGAAGGTGGACATCAGCAAACCAGCCCAGGTCCAGAGAGCGCAGACGCCGAGCATCATCAGGGCGCACGGTGAGGCCTGCACGCTCCAGGACAATATGAATGTACATGTGTGTGAAAAGGTTCATTCTGGTGATTATCATGATTATGTTTGATTCATGTAAAGTTCTAAACATAATTATGACAAATAGACTTTTTTGTTTATGTTGATCAGTGGTTCTCAAACTTTTTTCAGGGGACCCACTTGCCCCAACGTATTTTATTTTATTTGAGTATATTTTTTCAAAGGAGGCTACAAGCTTCTATAAGAATATATTATAACTAAACATGCTTTTAATCTGTACATTTAAGCCACCGTAATGATGTTAGTGACTGTTGAATTTAGCAAAGCAACTCAGTGATGCAGTCCTGTCCTCTCCTGTCCTCTCTGCTGTGTGGACAGAGCGTGGGTCAGTCCTGTCCTCTCTTGTCCTCTCTGCTGTGTGGACAGAGCGTGGGTCAGTCCTGTCCTCTCTGCTGTGGACAGAGCGTGGGTCAGTCCTGTCCTCTCCTGTCCTCTCTGCTGTGTGGACAGAGCGTGGGCCAGACCTGTCCTCTCTTGTCCTCTCTGCTGTGTGGACAGAGCGTGGGTCAGTCCTGTCCTCTCTGCTGTGTGGACAGAGCGTGGGTCAGTCCTGTCCTCTCCTGTCCTCTCTGCTGTGTGGACAGAGCGTGGGCCAGACCTGTCCTCTCTTGTCCTCTCTGCTGTGTGGACAGAGCGTGGGTCAGTCCTGTCCTCTCTGCTGTGTGGACAGAGCGTGGGTCAGTCCTGTCCTCTCCTGTCCTCTCTGCTGTGTGGACAGAGCGTGGGTCAGTCCTGTCCTCTCCCGTCCTCTCTGCTGTGTGGACAGAGCGTGGGTCAGTCCTGTCCTCTCTTGTCCTCTCTGCTGTGTGGACAGAGCGTGGGTCAGTCCTGTCCTCTCCTGTCCTCTCTGCTGTGTGGACAGAGCGTGGGTCAGTCCTGTCCTCTCTTGTCCTCTCTGCTGTGTGGACAGAGCGTGGGTCAGTCCTGTCCTCTCCTGTCCTCTCTGCTGTGTGGACAGAGCGTGGGTCAGTCCTGTCCTCTCCTGTCCTCTCTGCTGTGTGGACAGAGCGTGGGTCAGTCCTGTCCTCTCCTGTCCTCTCTGCTGTGTGGACAGAGCGTGGGTCAGTCCTGTCCTCTCTTGTCCTCTCTGCTGTGTGGACAGAGCGTGGGTCAGTCCTGTCCTCTCTTGTCCTCTCTGCTGTGTGGACAGAGCGTGGGTCAGTCCTGTCCTCTCCTGTCCTCTCTGCTGTGTGGACAGAGCGTGGGTCAGTCCTGTCCTCTCCTGTCCTCTCTGCTGTGTGGACAGAGCGTGGGTCAGTCCTGTCCTCTCCTGTCCTCTCTGCTGTGTGGACAGAGCGTGGGTCAGTCCTGTCCTCTCCTGTCCTCTCTGCTGTGTGGACAGAGCGTGGGTCAGTCCTGTCCTCTCCTGTCCTCTCTGCTGTGTGGACAGATACTCTCCCCTTTGTCATTTAACATTCTGCAGTTATTTTTTGTATCTGATGTTTTATTCTTCTTGAATATTTTAACTGTTTTCTGTGAAATGCTTTGAAACACAAGACTTTAGTTTGAGGAACTCATGTTATTGTTTTACTTCATTCATTTTAGCTCTAACTTTGCTGTGGACGACCCACAGCCCCAAAACCATGTGAACAGTAGGGCCCCCCCTCCCCCCCGACTGTTACATCTATGTGGGAACACAGGATATAGTATTATTATACTCACAGTACATGTCATTGTGTCATAAAGGACAGGACGCTTGAACCTCCTCAGGTAGAAAGACCAGCCTCCTTAAAAGAATCCAGCGGTTCAGTTTCATTCAGAAGTCCTTCCCTTCCGCGATGTTTTTAAGTCCATAAATCATCACCAGACAGTTCGGAGCATTTCTGTCTCAAATCGTGTTTATTACAACTGTGCTTACATTAGCAAGTCACGGCAGAGCTAGTGTTATTATGTCTTTCTTATTCTTATCATTGTGCATGTTTGAAGTGAATTGACCTGGTGAACCATCTCCCATAGGTGCCCTGATGCTGGTCGCCTGGATGGGCACAGGCTCCCTGGGCATGATGGTGGCCAGGTTCAACAAGGGACTGGCCAAGGGTCACACTGTCTGTGGGAAGGACTTGTGGTTTGTGGTAAGTGGTAAGCACTGGTTGAGACATGAGGTGACTCAGTGGTGTAACATACTGGGTCATAATGGATACTTTTGACGTGAAGTTTTAGGTATTAGGCCCTAAAATAAGGGTCTCTGAATCTCCCATCACTTCATGTTGTTCCATCAGGTCCATTAAGTTTAGATTCTGCCCTGGATACTTTGTCTATACAAAGCAGTGGTGTTCGAGTGGTTAGGGCACAGCACACGTACGCCAGGCTCCAAGTGCAGCCGGCCGCAGTGTCAGGATCCTGAATCCTAACAATTTACTGCATGTCCTCCCTTCTCTCTCACCCCTATTTCACGCAGGATTTCCTGTCTAATAAAGCCTATGAGCCAAAATATCCGGTGGTAGACTGTATTTGTGTCGTTTCTGTGCATTTTATACCTTCAGATGAGTGCTAAGCACCGCAGCATCAGAGGAGCCCTCTGGTCATGCAAAAACGTTTGTTTCTAAGTTTCATGAGGATGAAATAAGAGCTTGTGATATTCTATTCCAGCGGGGAATATGTCTCTCTTCCAAAATCAGCTTCAGTCTAGTATTGTCACTATTTCAGACTTGCCTGACCCGCCAGCCTCACATTCTGTTCGAATGCGTCTCGGTCTGGATTCAGACCATTGAAGGGCGTCAAAAAACACTTTCCAGCATTTACCGCTCCAACCATCGCCGCTAATTTGTGTCACGTGTCTCTCAAGTATTTTCGGAACGTTCAGAACAAAATATATAACATTATTTACCTCAGATTTACAGAGTTTAGTGCGTCGCTTGTTGACTCAGCAGAAGTCGGCAACGTTTCTCAGTCTGTGTTATTTTTATCCTTTCCTCGTAATCCTCCATGTTTGTTTAGACACGAACGGACAATGCGTTTGTCTGATTGGTTAATCCGCCTGTCAATCACTCTCTTTGGAAATTGGCGCGACTGGGTTGGATCCCAGACCCTCAGGTTTTGTAAAGTCTGTCAAAACGTGTTGGGAACGGCTGGTCAGGCAAATTTCAGACCAGTGTGCGTCGCAGATTCATACGTGTGAATTAGTGTAAATTTTCAGGCATCCAACACATGGTGTCTGGAGTGTTTTGATACTGTATATGTGCGCGTACCTTAACAGCCAGTTACATAGAGGGGTGCTGAAGCCTTGTGGTCCCAGTTTGTCCACCCTGAAGTCAGGACCATCAAATCAATCAAATCTAAAATGACGGTGTGTCACAACTATATTTAAATTCCTCACTTCTGCTGCTGAAGCTTGGCCGAAGTCAGTGTCTTTTAGTGGCCTCTACAGGCCACTGAGCAGTACTACAGGAAGCTTGGTTCTTCTTTTCCTGCAGCTGCTCAGTCTGTGGGCGTGTTCAGAGGCCTGTCCAAGCTCCGCTCTCTAACATGAGCTTTTAGAACCAGAGCGGACAGCAGCTTCTTTCAGAGCTCTGCACATGCTCTGAGGACACGCCAGGCCAATACAGTGCAGATTAAAACCATGGCACCTTTTGCTCCCAGGCACCGACTGCGCATGTGGAGCATGACGACAGCAGCTTTCAATAAGTGCTTAAAATTACTAGCTTTTAGCAACAGGTCATTGTTTGTAGCTAAGGCTGTTTTCACGAGAGAAATACAGCCAGTCATTTCATTATAGCGTACAAAGCGTCCAGTTTACATTCAAAGTCTATGTGGACGCGCATCATGGGCGCCCAGCGTTTTTGCTGCACGAATCCTGCGTTTTGAGCGTCAGACGCGATGCGCCGAGGGCGTTTGAGCGCCAAACGCTTTGGATGCTTTGGATGAGTGTCCAGCACGGTCGAAGCGGCCAGCGCATCCGACAAAGAAAAATTGAACAAAGCTGAATTTTCTTGCAGCAGACGCGGCGTAGCAGCCAATCAGAGATTATGCTCCAGTGACGTGCAACGCACGACCAGGAAGAAGACCCGAAACACCAGGGTGGCCGTCTGTGGCGCCATCTTGGAACTACTATTTATATGTGTTTAATATACCTGTAGAAAATAATAACCCACGAAATTACAATGTAATTAGTAAAAAAAATGGATTTAGTGATTGTTATTGACTGAATATTGATGATAAGCCTAAGTCTGCTTGCCTAGTCATAAAAGTCACTGAGGATACTATCACCAGATGCTGAGGGATGATGGCTCAGGTGTAGAGCAGAGGGACCGCGCCCTCAGTCCAGCAGCTTCAGTGAAAGTCTATGCAGTGTTGGGAAAGTTCACGTTCTACATGAACTAGTTCAGTTCGTAGTTCATAATTCAAAATTTTGAACTAAGTTCACAGCTCCAAAAAATGAACTAGTTCAGTTCTTATTTTCAATATTATGCTATAATGTTTCTAAATTATTTCCACAGCCCAAATACAACCACAGGCAGCAATTATTGTATTAGTTTAATGCTGAAAATATGTGTCAGATTCATCTTCATATTTTGAATCTTTACCCAGGATTTACATTCACACTGAAGGGACAGACTTCCCCAGAGGCAAAGTTTGCACAGAAATGCAGATTGTTCCATCCTCACCGACCGCATCATAAAACTCACGCAACTGGTCGTAGGGCGACTTCTTGTAACTGGTCGTAGGACGACTCCTTGTAACTGGTCGTAGGGCGACTCCTTGTAACTGGTCGTAGGGCGACTCCTTGTAACTGGTCGTAGGGCGACTCCTGCTGCTCTGTTGCTGTTGCGTTCATGCTGCTTTTTGTTTTGATGCACATGTGCAGTGTGGTGCAACACCCGAACTCTGTCTGCGCCATCGGCCTATATAACTTCGGAGCTCTCACACTCGCCAGGCTCTGGTTGGGCAACATGACGGTGTGATTTTCGCCTGGAAGTCTGTAGAAATCCGACACCTTATTGAACAAAATCAAAAAGAATCATCGCCACCCGCGCAACCGCCTTTCCGTGCAACCGCCCCACTTGTCCAGAGGACGTACACCAATTTGAGGCCAGTGGGCGTAACGCCCTAGGAGGAGTTTGTTAAAGTTTGACGTGAACCAAATTGCTGACTGAGCGTCTTTTCATTATCAAAGACTATGGCGACCATAGGGTTAGTCTGAGGGCGTGGTCACAATAATATTTTTGTTTAACATCAGAAACAAACATAGGACTTTTAACAAGTTCTTTAGGCAATCATCTGTCACTGTCAGGCTATGTCAAAATAAAACTCCTTCTGTATCTGTAAAACACAGAGGCCTTTATTTTGATAATGTCACAGGCGATCCAGGTCCTGCACTGACCTGAGCAGGGAGAAAGGGAGAGAGAGCCTCGGTGACCCGGCTGCACCCCCTCCTCCCTGTACCTCCGTCACCTAAAAACAGAGACCCGCCGCTAATGCTAACGCTAACTCTAATGCTAATGCTAAGACTGCGGCACGAGAGGAAATGTCCCATCAAAATAAAAGAGGAAGTGAAGGCATTCATTGCACCACTGCTGGCCAATTGTGAAAATACAAAATATCTGCAATACACTTTTTTCATGGCGTCTCGAGGAGAATATAATCCATGAGTTTCAAACAAATCAGATGTTGAGTTTTTCACACAATGGGTGGGGGGGGCTATAGAGTCAATTTGTTACATGGGTATTTATTTCCACTCAGACATAAAAACACATTAGTGAGTGAAATATGAGCTCCGTAGATCATTTCAAATAGGCGTGACTTGTCCTTGAAAAAACAGGAAATTAAGCCTTTTTTGAGGGCGTGTTACGCAGAGACCGTAAAGAATATCAACATTCTTTTGAATATTTATTGAATTTCAATGTCTCTAGATGCAAAAAGTGTTGTTTTGAGCTCGATCGGACAAAAAACCTAGGACAAGTACGATTTTGAAAAAAGAAAGTCAACTGTGGTGATTCAACATGGCTGACTTCCTGTTTATCATAGAGCGATGCTCCAGGTGTGTTTTACTCGTCAGAGGTCAGAGGTCAAAGGTAGCTCTATCACTGTCCCAAGTCTCATGTGCCTAGGCCAAAGATTAAGCGTTTCATGTTTTTTCTTTTTTGAACTAGTCGCCACTGTTGCGATGGGCGTTCTACAACCTCCATTTTATTGGAGTTCAGGCCGAGCCGATCGCGTCTATGTCCCATGTGGGACATTCATCAATGTTCAGGGGGTCAAAAAAGCCAGAGTTTTGGCAAAATTACCATGCAAAACTATAAGCAAGAACAAAGTCTCGAGCATTCCGTTCCGTTGGAACTTCATGCCTCGAGCCAATGAATGTGCTGTTCACAGACACCAGAATGAACGCGTTCACAGTTTCGTTCGTCAGCAGTAGTACAGTGCGTTCAGTTCACCAAGATTATGAACGCGTTCATGAACTTTCGTTCAATGAACGCGTTCAGGCACAACACTGAGTCTATGAGTCTTTCAAAGCACGTCTTCATGGTCAGAGATAGTGCCACTGACCGGTGGTTCCTGATTTAGGGGATTTGAGTTTTCATTGGCACAGGAATGATGATTACGGTCTTAAAACAGGACTGGACTTTTGTTCACGTAGGTGCACGTGTTGGTCATGTGTCTAACCCTAGCACTCACCATCATCGCCTTCATCCTGGTCTTCTCGCACGCCCGCACCTGGTCTGGGGTCAGTCTCACTCTACTCTTACTCACTGTGGAGGGAAAGCAAGCAGGTTGATGTTGTTGTGTGCCTCCAGGGGGCGCATCCAGTGCTGGGCTGTCTGGTCATGATCATGTCCCTCCTCCAGCCACTAGGGGCAGTGCTACGCTGTGGACCTGAACATCCAAAGTGAGTGCAAACAAGCAAGATTTTCTCTTGATTAAAAGAAAATTAATAAGACATTTAAGAAATAATCCTTTCCAGACGCTTCCTCTTCAATTGGTCTCATGCTCTGAATGCTCTGGCCATAAAAGCTTTGTCTGGTAAGAGTTTCTCACTAACTGTCTTGTCACCCTCATTTATTATGAATATTTGATGCATTTTCTATGGGGCGGCACGAGTTCATATACGGAAACGGGACGGAAGTTACAGAATCTAATATGGCGGCCCTCGATACGCTTCAGATTGTATTATTAAGGGTTAGGGTTGCAAACATCAAATCAATTTATTTTTGTAAGGCCCAAAATCACAACAACAGTTGCCTCTGAGGGCCACAGGGAGAAATGAATCAACAATGTCTGTGGTGGCGAGGGACGATGTCCCAGGGTCCTCTGTCCTTAGACTCTCCTTCTCGGCCAGGAAAAACTACAAAAAAAACCTCTTTGGGAAAAAAGCGTAGAAACCTGGAGGAGTTCCAGTGAAGGAGAGATCCGACTCTCACAGACGGACAGACGGACACAAGGAGACTGGAGCTGGACCCACTCTTCAGGCAGATGAGGGACCGACTGAGGCGAACTGGACCCACTCTTCAGGAAGATGAGGGACCGACTGAGGCGAACTGGACCCACTCTTCAGGCAGATGAGGGACCGACTGAGGCGAGCTGGACCCACTCTTCAGGCAGATGAGGGGCCGACTGAGGCGAACTGGAGCCACTCTTCAGGCAGATGAGGGACCGACTGAGGCGAACTGGACCCACTCTTCAGGCAGATGAGGGACCGTCGGAGGCAAACTGGAGCCACTCTTCAGGCAGATGAGGGACCGTCTGAGTCGAGCTGGACCCACTCTTCAGGCAGATGAGGGACCGTCGGAGGCGAACTGGAGCCACTCTTCAGGCAGATGAGGGACCGTCGGAGGCGAACTGGACCCACTCTTCAGGCAGATGAGGGACCGACTGAGGCGAACTGGACCCACTCTTCAGGCAGATGAGGGACCGACTGAGGCGAACTGGACCCACTCTTCAGGCAGATGAGGGACCGACTGAGGCGAACTGGACCCACTCTTCAGGCAGATGAGGGACCGTCGGAGGCGAACTGGACCCACTCCTCAGGCAGATGAGGGACCGTCGTGCCCTCATCTGCCTCGTACACTTCGGACTTGGACCCAAGAGAGAAAATGATTGCATTATTGCCTGAGCTGGCTGTGTATAAGCGGGACCGGTCTCAGTCGTCGCCATGTTAGATTCAGTAGGGTTAACCATATATATATATATATATATATATATATATATATATATATATATATATATATATATATATATATATATATATATATTGTATATGAACTTGTGCCAACCATTTTCTATGTAGTGGCGGCCATTTTGACTGGGCTGAAGTTGATTGACAGCTCTGGGAACCAATGGCTGATGAAGGTGATGGGAGGCTTCATGGGATGGGAAGCGGTCTTCTTCCTCCTGTCTGACCTGAATCTGAGGTGGAGCCAGAAGAGTCCAGGTCAAATACTTTTATTTGGGAGCATGTCTGATGTATTTCTAGTATTCACTGGGCCATCACCCAGTCAATCATTTTTATTTAACTTTTGTTCTTTTCATTGATTTCACTGATCTGATAAATCTATCAAGCTCCTGGGCAGGTAAACACAAGGAAAGCCGCAACTCACGTTTGTCCAGTCAAATCAAAACCACACAAAAGACTAGAAGCTATTTAAAGTCATAAGCAAAGTTGAAGTACAAACACAGGCAAGGGTCAAAAGGCAGAAAATAGTATGTGGCAGCTACAAGAGGGAAAATGTTTCTTTTAAATGAGTGTTGCAACAACGCCGACCCCGGAGTTAGATGGGATCCCTAAAGCACACGGGTGAGCATAGCACCCGAGGACCCTTCTGTCCCCCACCTCCTGCACCGAGTCCAGAGCACAGCCCAGGACGGAGCTTTGTCCAGCTTCTTCCTCTCCCTCTCTGTGATGCTGCTGCTCCAGCAGACCACACCTACAGGAGCTGATGCCACCACAGAGTCAGAGAAGGTCTTCAGGAGTGGCCCTGTCAGGAGTGGCCCTGTCAGGAGTGGCCCTGTCAGGAGCAGCCCTGTCACTCCAAAAGACCTGAGTCTCCTCAGGAGGTAGAGCCGACTCTGGCTCTTCCTGTACAGTGCGTCTGTGTTATGAGTCCAGTCCAGTTTGTGGTTCAGATGAACACCCAGGTACTTGTATGAGTCACTCTCTCAATGTCCCGTCCCTGGATGTTCACTGGTGAGGGGGGCAGTGGAGCGGTGTCTGTGGAAGTCCACCACCATCTCCTTGGTCTTCCCCGCGTTGATGAGGAGGTGGTTCCGCTGACACCAGTCCACAAAGTCCTGCTCCAGTCCTCTGTCCTCCGCGACATCGTCGTCCGTGATGAGTCCGATGATGGCAGAGTCGTCAGAGAACTTCTGCAGGACACAGCTGTCCGTGTCGTGTCTAAGGTCTGCAGTGTAGAGGGTGAAGAGAAAGGGTGCGAGGACGGTGTCCTGGGGCGCCCCCACACTGCAGGTCCCTCACACTGCAGGTCCCTCACACTGCAGGTCCCCCACACTGCAGGTCTGAGTGTCAGACACACAGTGCCGGACTCTCACAAACTGGGGTTGGTCTGTTAGGTAGTGCAAACTGCAGCGGGTCCATGGCTGGGCTCACGGTGGAGCGGAGGTGGTCCAGGACCAGCTCCAGTGTCTTAGTCAGGTGGGACGTGAGAGCCATCGGCCTGAAGCTGTTGAGGTCTTTGGCGTACGGTGTCTTGGGCACAGGTACCAGACTGGTGGTCTTCCAGACCTGTGGTGCCACCCTCAGCTTCAGGCTCATGTTGAAGACATGCTCCATAACTCCACACAGTTCATCTGCAGGACTTAAGGAGCCTGGGGCTGATGCCGTAAGGTCCTGCTACCTTCCTCACTTTAATCCTCTTCAGCTCTCTCCTCACCTGTGCTGCTGTGACAGTCAGTGGATGGCAGGGGGACTGGGTGCTGGGGGATGGGTGGGGAGCTGATGGTCAGGGGCGGAGAAATGAAGAGGAACGGATGCAGGGCATTGTCCAGCTGTGGAAGAGAGAGCATGCTGCTGTGCAGGGGGAGGGGTGGGTGATTGACCGAATCTCAGGAAGTGAGAATTGAGTTTGTTCACCCAATGTAGATCCCCCTCCGTCTGAACAGGGGGGACTTTGAAGCCTGAGATGGTTTTCAGGCTTCTCCACACTGAATGTTCTTTTGCTGCAGCTGCTCCTCCATCCTCCTCTTGTAGCCGGCTTCAGCCTGCCTGATCTTCCTCCTCAGCTCCTTCTGCACAGTCCTCAGCTCCTCCTTGTTCCCTGACCTGAAGGCTCTCTTCTTCTCCTTCAGCAGAGCCTTCAGTTCACGGTTAATCCATGGCTTGTTGTTTGGAAAACACCGCACCGTCCGGGAGGGAACAATGTTCTCAAAACAGAAGTTGATGTAGTCCGTGATGCACTCTGTGATGGTGTTGATGTCCTCCCCATGTGGGTCATAAAGCTCAGTCCAGACAGTGGTGCTGAAGCAGTCCCTCAGAACCTCCTCGCTCTCAGCAGACCACATCCTCACCTCACGGGACACCACAGGCTGCCTGTGCACGATGGGTTCATACACAGGCCTCAGATGTACAAGGTTGTGGTCCGAGCTGCCCAGGGGAGGGAGGGGGGAAGAAGAATAAGCCTCTAAAACAAGTCCAATGTTCTATTGTCTCTGGTGGGACAGGTAACATACTGGTGTATGTTGGTAGAACAGAAGAGGGAGAAGCGTGGTTAAAGTCACCAGAGATGAGGAAGCCTGTGGATGCTGTGTCTGTAGCAGGAGAGCAGTGCTTTACATTTTCAAAAACACAACACATTTACTTTTTAAGCTCCGTACAGATCAGCATGGTAACTGGTCATGGTGCCGAGCAGGCAGCCAGACAACGGCACAGGACCACGAGGACGAGCGGCCAACACCAGGACCTGGAAATGTGTGAGGGCAAAAGGGGGAGCAACGAGAAAGAGAGCGCTTATAAAGTCCACCAGCCCACGCCGCCAGGAGCCGGGCAAACGCACCTTTGGCACAGGCTCCAATCACTGTCTTACCACAAAAGGGAAGGAGGAGAGTATGTTGTAATCAAACGGGAGGGAAAGCTGACAAGGAAGTGAAGTGTTCCGAAATGAGATTGGAGGTAAACTTAATAATGCCAGAGTGAGCGCTCTGAGGCTCGGTTCACGAAGCAGGTTTTCTGAAAAGTCTGGCTTGAATAACACTGAAATCAGACAAAGTGAGACTAGCCAAAGTCCTGGACCTGGAACTAACATGCTCCGGACCAGTTTAAATTGCTGAATAAAACAAGAAAACTGCTCTGAGACTAGAACCCAACTGACTGAACCAGGGGCCAGCGAGAGAGCAAGCAGAGGAGACATGAGACAAATCTTTTATGAGAGCGCACAGATGTATGAAGAGCATGAATGATATTTAAAAAGACAACACTTATAGATGTATAAAGGTGATTCCTAAATGGAATATCCCCATTATCTTTTGTCATTTACTCTGTAAAGTACAGAATGACACACTAAAGCTAACGATCTCTAACAAAATGTGCACAAGCTCTTTTTGAACGTTTGTTTAAAGTAAAGTATTGCTATAAAAAGGATAATTCATGTTTAAATCAAAAGTTGTCCCATTTCACCTCTTCTCTTAAAGAGCTTGAGATTTGGCTGATTATTAATAATATAATTATTTCTTTTACAGATACTCATCGACTGAAAGTGGTACGGACAAACATCCCATATACTATGACTAGAGTTGTGTAATCAGACACACTGAACCTGTTGAACTCTCTTGATGTGCAGGTGATGGATGGGCCCCTGGTTCCTGGACTCTTCCTTCTGGGAAATCTGGCCTTCCTTGTGGCTCTGCTGGCGGGCATTGGACTGTCCTAACATCACGACTCTTCTGTTTCATCATTCATGTGTGTCTCAGTTGATTGCAGTTATCTTTTATATTTATCGTTGGATCAGAATAAAGAATAAAGTCAAATGCTCATTTGCATTCAAATTACAGCTTCTTCCCCTCCATTTCTGCAGGTTCACCACCGGCGCCCTCTGTTGCCCTCTGCTGGTCACTACACCTGTTCTTGTATGGCACAGGAAACTTTCATTTCTGCATTGCTCTGTTACTGTTGAGACACTTCAGGCAATTTTTTAGCCCAAATTAAATATTTTACTTTTTTCGAACGTTAATTATAATGTCAGTCCAGTCCTTACTTCACTTCACTGCAGCCAGAAGAATATTCCAGAGATATCCATTTATTGTGTCTTAAATTATTGAGGCCGAAATACATAGTTCTGAAGTGAGATGATGACGTCTTCTCAATCCAGTATTTTTGGGTCATAAACCAAGCAATTTAAGATTTTAAATTTTTTTCATACAAACATTAGTTTGTATGTTTTGATCAGCTCCTTCGATGTAGTAAGAACAGAGTGAACCAAGTGGGTGGTTCACTCTGTGACTATCCCAGTGACTTTGGGCCTTAGGCGGGGTACACCCTGGACAGTGGCCAACTCGTCGCAGGGCCACTATCATTATTAATATTTTTGGGAAAATACATATATTTTTAAATTATGTTTTGATTATGTCTAGGTTAGCAGAGAATGCCTTATAATACAGTGTAGACAGCTATTTCAAAATGGACATGGTTACTAAGTTACAGTGTTTTTGTGTATGTCACTAACATTAAAGAATAAAGAATTGTACTTCCTCCTACACAAACTTGGCGTCCTCTGTCACTGCGTCCAAACATGAGATGCACTTTTATTTATACTGGGACAGTGTGCAATAAACCAGGCCTTCTGCCCCCTGGTGGTGCATTTATGGGGTAAAGGAGCTGCCCAAGAAGGTTTGCACTTTGATTTCTTCAATTTTGCTGCTTATTCCTAAAAAAAAGCCATACTAACCTTTAAAGCCATACTGCGGAACATTCCAGGGTTTGCCCTGATGCTTTACCAGAAATGAATCTGAAAAACACACAGAGGCAAAACCTTAGACACTTTTAATACTATTTGATTCTCTCAAAATAAGACTCAAACGTTTTGTGCTTATGACCGGTGGGACTACTCGGTATACAACACAATTAAGACAATTTTATTCAAGATTTTGCTAAAATGCAACGTTTAGCCCAGTTCAATTTGTTTCCAGACAACCATGTACACTGAGCCAAAACCTCCTTCACTATCACAGAAATGATTGACAAATAAAAATATATGATCAGATAAATGTGTTTCTTTGTGTAAATAATGCTAAAACATTTGAGTGTCCCTCATGTCGTGTTTTTGACATCTGTTCTTCTTCAGCACAATCCGTACAAACGTAACTCATAATGCTTTACACACATCAAAACTGACATTAAATAATACAAAAAGTAAAAGCATAATCACATTATCATCTATTTTAAATGATTCAAATAAGATTTTCTACTTGTTTGGTGTAAAACTTCCTATACCAACTTTATATTTTACAACAGCTTTTATCCCTCTAAATGAAGTCAAAACTACAAACCTGTCATACACACTAAACCAAAGCAGACGCATCGTCATGGAGACGAGCTGGTCCCGCCTCCAGGCCAAGTTACAAGTGGTGGAGAGATGATCACAGTAGGTGTTTGGTGAAATTTAAAAAAAGTCTAGGAACGTTTGGAGTGGATTGGTCAGAAGCCACTTATGATGACAAAAAGAACAAGGCCGTTTACGTCGCCCGGATCGGCGTCACCGGGGCCCCATCCTGGAGCCAGGCCTGGAATGTGACGGCGACGTGGGGCCGCCCTCCCTTGGGCCCACCACCCGCAGGAGGATCCATAAGGGGCCAGTGCAGAGAGATCTGGGCGGCGGGCTGGTGTGGGCGGGGCTGGTGTGGGCTTATAGCCCCTCAGCTCAGCCGCCACGTGTTGGAGTTCACCCCGGTGAACGAGAGGGTCGCGTCCCTTCGCCTTCCGGTGGGGGACAGGTCTCTCACTGTTGTAGCGGCCTACGGGCCGAACAGCAGTGCAGAGTACCCGGCCTTCTTGGAGTCCTTGGGAGGGGTACTGGACAGTACACCGACCGGGTACTCCGTTGTTCTACCGGGGGACTTCAATGCCCACGTGGGCAAAGACAGGGACACCTGGAGAGAGGTGATCGGGAAGAACGGCTTCCCCGATCTGAACCCGAGCGGTGTTCAGTTATTGGACTTCTGTGCCACGGATTGTCCATAACGGCATAACGCCTCTCCCAGATCCCGGGGGAGGCTGGGGACATTGAGTCTGAGTGGACCATGTTCTCCGCCTCCATTGTTGATGCGGCTGCTCGGAGCTGTGGTCGCAAGGTCTCCGGTGCCTGTCGTGGCGGCAACCACCGAACCCGGTGGTGGACACCGGAAGTAAGGGATGTCGTCAGACTGAAGAAGGAGGCCTATCAGGCCACTCTGGCTTGTAGGTCTCCTGAGGTCATCGACAGGTATCGGCAGGCCAAGCGAGCCGCACCTCGTGCAAAAACCCAGGCCTGGGAGGAGTTCGGGGAGGCAATGGAGGAGGATTATCGGTCGGCCCCAAAGTAATTCTGGCAAACCGTCCGGGCCTCAGGAGGGGGAAGCAGTGCCTCACCAACACCGTTTACGGTGCGGGTGGAGGCCTGCTGACCTCAACTGGGGATGTGGTTGGACGGTGGAAGGAATACTTTGAGGATCTCCTTAATCCCTCAGTCACGTCTTCCAAAGAGGAAGTAGAGACCGGGGACACGGAGGCTGGCTCATCCATCACCCAAGCTGAAGTCACTGAGGTTGTTCGCAAACTCCTCGGTGGCAGGGCTCTGGGGGTGGATGAGATCCGCCCTGAGTACCTAAAGTCTCTGGATGTTGTAGGACTGTCTTGGCTGACACGTCTCTTCAACATCGCGTGGCGGTCGGGGACCGTGCCTCTGGACTGGCAGACCGGGGTGGTAGTCCCACACTCCTCAGCCTCCCGGGTAAGGTCTATTCCAAGGTACTGGAGAGGAGAATCCGACCGATAGTCGAACCTCGGATTCAGGAGGAGCAGAGTGGTTTTCGTCCCGGTCGTGGAACACTGGACCAGCTCTATACCCTCCATCGGGTGCTCGAGGGTTCATGGGAGTTTGCCCAACCAGTCCACATGTGCTTTGTGGATCTGGAGAAGGCTTTCCACCGTGTCCCTCGCGTTGTCCTTTGGGGGGTGCTCCGGGAGTACGGGGTCCGGTGCCCTTTGCTCAGGGCTGTCCAGTCCCTGTATGACCGGAGCAGGAGCTGTGTTCATTGCCGGCAGTAAGTCAGACCTGTTCCCAGTGCATGTTGGACTCTGCCAGGGCTGCCCTTTGTCACTGGTTCTGTTCATAGTTTTTATGGACAGAATTTCTAGGCGCAGTCAGGGGTCAGAGGGTGTGGTCAGGGGTCGGAGGGTGTCCGGTTTGGGGACCACAGGATCTCATCTCTGCTGTTTGCAGACGATGTTGTCCTGGTGGCTCCATCAAACCCGGACCTGCAGCTGCACTGGGACGGTTTGCAGCCGAATGTGAAGCGGCTGGGATGAGAATCAGCACCTCCAGATCCGAGGCCATGGTTCTCAACCGGAAAAAGGTGGCTTGCCCTCTTCAGGTGGGTGGGGGGTCCTTGCCCCAATTGGAGGAGTTCAAGTATCTCGGGGTCTTGTTCACGAGTGAGTGAAGGATGGAGCGTGAGATTGACAGACGGATCGGTGCAGCGGCTGCAGTGATGCAGTCGCTGCATCGACTGTTGTGGTAAAGAAGGAGCAGAGCCGAAAGGCAAAGCTCTCTATTTACCGGTCGGTCTACGTTCCTGACCTCACCTCTGGGCATGAGCGTTGGGTAATGACCGAAAGAACAAGATCGCGGATACAAGCGGTCGAAATGAGTTTCCTCCTCCGTGTGGCTGGGCGCTCCCTTAGAGATAAGGTGAGGAGCTCGGCCACACGGGGGGAGCTCGGAGTAGAGCCGCTGCTCCTCCAGCTGAGGTGGCTCGGGCATCTGTTCCGGATGCCTCCATGGCCCCTCCCTGGGGAGGTGTTTCAGGCATGTCCCACCAGGAAGAGGCCCCGGGGAAGACCCAGGACACGCTGGAGACTATGTCTCTCGGCTGGCCTGGGAACGCCTCGGGATCCCCCCGGAGGAATTGGAGGAAGTGTCTGGGGAGGGGAAGTCTGGGAGTCCCTGGTTAGACTGCTGCCCCCGCGACCCGGCCCCGGATAAAGCGGTTGAAAATGGATGGATGGTCAGTGGTGTCTCCTCTGTTTTCAGTGAGATGATTGGACCAGAATCAGGCCAAAAAAAGAGGCAAAAAGCAGAGAAACACAAAAGAATCCTTTGTCTCCAAACTCTTGACTTGATCTCGTGCTAAAGCGTTGATGCTAACTTATATGTGAAGCCTTAGCAACACAAAGCTAGTTTAGCACGTTAGCAACAGCCGTTTTGTGTTTATGGCCGCTCGGCACTCGCTTTGTCAAGAGCCACAATCTGATATTTCCAGGTCATAAAGCGTCCAACATTAGCATTAGCATGACATAAAGAGAGCTTCAAACGCGGCGTAGAGGCTTTGAGAGAAGTCAAAGAAACAAGGCTAAATCTGAGGAGAAACTGGAGGTAGATTCCTGTTTAATCTAAAGGTCACATATGGCACATTCTTACTTTCACGGCACCTAAAGGGGCTAAGGGTGAATTGCATTTGAGGAGATGAAGAGGAAGTGTTTTTGTCACTTTTAGTTGCATTTCGCTTCCTCAACACTTTGTTACGTCTACTCTGTACTCACACACGTACATGCAGCAGTGTACACAGACCCCGAGGATGTTTATGTCAAGAGTGGGGTTTGAACCACCGACCTTTGGATCAGAGACACTACCTCCCACTCTAGCTTTAGCCACGTCTCACAGTGGCACAAACTTGATGACTAATGAAGCCTGCGTAAATTCAGCCTGGAAGACCTAACTCCACCCATCTACATCAAGGCTACCTGCACCCCAGCTTAACCAACGCACCCAGTCCGGCCTGTCCTCCTGTCCTCCTGTCCGTCTGTGAGAGTTCAGATCTCTCCTTCACCACGGAACTCCCCCAGGTTTGTACTTTATCCCATGGAGGTTTTTGTAGTTTTTCCTGGCCGAGAAGGAGGGTCTAAGGACAGAAGGAGGGTCTAAGGACAGAAGGAGGGTCTAAGGACAGAGGGAGGGTCTAAGGACAGGGGATTCCCAGGACATTGCCCCTCGCACCTGCTCCCCATCTTCAATCAACGCACCCAAGTCACTCCTCCCCGTGGCACGTTGCACCTCTGCTCCCAATCAGCGCACAGCCGGTCCAAAATTAACCCTCACTCAGTTGGCTCGGCCGCTTCAGACCGTACTGCGACCAACCACCTCTGCTCCTCCTCCTCTGCATCCCTCTCATCCTAATCATCCTCTCTACCCTCTCACCACATCTACCACCACCAGTCTCCAGGCCCTGGGGGGAGACATCTAATACAAATAGATCATGGAGTGCCCATGATCGCAATGTCTTCCGCCGGGGTCTGAGCGCCAAATAACCTAATTAATAAAGCTTGCTAAACAGTCCTTTCTGTGTCGTCTGAGACTCTCCAGGGTGAAATGTGTTTTTGTGGCTGTTTGGGGGACATCAGCGAGAAGTCTGGGTGTCATAATCACGTGTGACACCATCATCTCCATCAGTATCATGACCCACTTTGATGCCCAAAATGAGAAAGCGCAACAAAGGCAAAAGCCTGACCTGAGCTCCTGGCCCCACCTTTGCCTCCAGGTGCTGGAGCTGAACATGCAAATCCTGCTCAGAGCTGCACAGGAAGCCGGCGCTCACACACCAGCACATCATGGTAAGGCATTTTAGACTTTTCTCTAAATACGGATGACATACACGGAAAGAGAACGCTCATTTTCAACATCTAAGCGCTTAATTCAATCTTTATTTGGATCGATTTATCCCTTAGACATCTACTGACTCTTTCCAATGAATAAACTCTTAGCTTATGAGTGTGATGTTAAAAAAGTGCACATGTCAGATTCTGATGTTTCTGATTATGACTTGGTTTTGTGGGATAATAAATATTGATCATAGTTTGATCTCGGTGGAGTGGCACTTTATTGAGAAAAGTACAAAATGACAGGAAGTAGAGCTAAAACTATCTCTGACATCAATACATAAAACATTTATGTAACAGTATAAAACTGTTGTCATATATTAGTCATAACTTTTGTGTGATGTAGAGTTTTCACCACTGCTCAATGTTGTGAAAGTTACAACGCAATATTTATTTTATGAAGCTAATTGAAATATGTAATAGAACACATGGTTTGGATGTGGTTCCTTTAAATAGCTCAAAACATTTCATACAATGCTTATCTGGTGAGTAATGGCTATTATTTGACTATTTGACTTCTACATTTCAATGGCAGAAAACTAAAATGCTTGTGATACTGAAGCGAACATCAAGATGAATGTATTTCTGGTAGAAAAGGATTCAAGTGAAATCATCTGGATTTCGATTATTGGGATTATTGTTAATCTGTTTTTTACACTGCCTAAATTTCACCTGAAACTAAACTTGTTACACTTTCAGCCCCAGAGAACAAAGTAAGAAGAAGAAGTGCGTAACTTCTGAAGAAACATATTCACGGCTTAAATAAGAGTTACAGTTTGTACAAAGTCTGTCAAAGAAGTAGATTTTCAGTCCAAATCAGATGTTATCAGATCAGATACTCCAGAAGTATACTCCAGATGTATACTCCAGATGTATACTCCAGATGTATACTCCAGAAGTATACTCCAGATGTATACTCCAGATGTATACTCCAGAAGTATACTCCAGAAGTATACTCCAGATGTATACTCCAGATGTATACTCCAGAAGTATACTCCAGAAGTATACTCCAGATGTATACTCCAGAAGTATACTCCAGAAGTATACTCCAGAAGTATAGTCCAGAAGTATACTCCAGAAGTATACTCCAGATGTATACTCCAGATGTATACTCCAGAAGTATACTCCAGATGTATACTCCAGATGTATACTCCAGATGTATACTCCAGATGTATACTCCAGAAGTATACTCCAGATGTATACTCCAGATGTATACTCCAGAAGTATACTCCAGATGTATACTCCAGATGTATACTCCAGATGTATACTCCAGAAGTATACTCCAGAAGTATACTCCAGAAGTATAGTCCAGAAGTATACTCCAGATGTATACTCCAGAAGTATACTCCAGAAGTATACTCCAGATGTATACTCCAGAAGTATACTCCAGAAGTATACTCCAGATGTATACTCCAGAAGTATACTCCAGATGTATACTCCAGAAGTATAGTCCAGAAGAATACTCCACAAGTATAGTCCAGAAGTATACTCCAGATGTATACTCCAGATGTATAGTCAAGAAGTATACTCCAGATGTATACTCCAGATGTATACTCCAGATGTATACTCCAGATGTATACTCCAGAAGTATACTCCAGATGTATAGTCCAGATGTATACTCCAGAAGTATAGTCCAGAAGTATACTCCAGATGTATACTCCAGAAGTATACTCCAGATGTATACTCCAGAAGTATACTCCAGATGTATACTCCAGAAGTATACTCCAGATGTATAGTCAAGAAGTATACTCCAGATGTATACTCCAGATGTATACTCCAGATGTATACTCCAGATGTATACTCCAGATGTATACTCCAGAAGTATACTCCAGATGTATAGTCCAGATGTATACTCCAGAAGTATAGTCCAGAAGTATACTCCAGAAGTATACTCCAGATGTATACTCCAGATGTATACTCCAGAAGTATACTCCAGAAGTATACTCCAGATGTATACTCCAGATGTATACTCCAGATGTATACTCCAGATGTATACTCCAGATGTATACTCTAGAAGTATACTCTAGAAGTATACTCCAGAAGTATACTCCAGATGTATACTCCAGAAGTATACTCCAGAAGTATCATAAATACATCCGTCAAAACGAGACGACCTCTTTCACATTTGTTTTTAATATATTTAGTAGAATAGTTATCCAGATTCATAAGCCTTAATAACGATTGCAGTCAGAGGGTTATAATGGTCATTACTTAGTTTAATGTCTTTGTTATAATAACTCCTTATTTGTAAAAACCTATAAAAGTCCAGTTTGTCCAATTGCGTTCTAATGTGAAAGGACATTTTCATAAAGGGTAAAAGACACTGATACATTGGTCCCATCAGTCAGAAGCTCCATTTATTACATTTTCTGTTATGAATTTCTGAATATATTTTCTAAGAGGGCACTAGAGAGACTGGATTTACATCATATTGTGTTCAACTCCCAAAACTGAACATGCGCTTTTGTCAGCCCCGGGTTGTGTCCAATATGGCCGACTTCCTGTAGAGTTTAGGTCATTATATCATTTTTTGACATGTCCTGAACAGATCATATTTTTCGGGTTGGGTTCCCATTGGCCCCATGTTAATGCAGAAAAGGGATCTCAGAATGAATAAATCATTGTAATCATTGAGTATTATTACACTCTAATCATAAGACAGAGTTGCATGACATATGTACATACATACTTAAAAAATAACATATTTTCAGACAGCTTGAATGAAGAGAAATAATGCATTTATTGTTTGTTTGTGGTAAAATTGTACTTTTCTTCTCCTATAATATGAGTTGGACATAGTAATGCTCCTGGGTGTGGCTGTGGAGGCTTATGTAAAGCTCCGCCCAGAACACACATGCCGCCTCCCACATTCAAACGCCATGCAAATGGTGCCGCCACAACTCTGGAAACACTTTCCACTATTTGCTCTCTCTCTTCCTCTTCTGTCCGTCAGCCAAAACACAGCAGCAGTTGTTTTGAGCTTCATTCATGCAGCTTTCATCAATCAAATCCACTTTGAAAATCACAGGTTTGTGACTTTGTCAAAGGCAAATCTCTATTTATACAAATGTATCATCTGTGACTGTGAGATGAAGAAACTACATTCTCTCATAAGGCCGCGATTATTTTATTACTTGGTTTACTGATTTTTAAATGAAATATATTGAACAGGCGGATGAAATATAAATATAATTTCCAATTTCTAAATAAATATTTTTTTTTCATAAAACATTAATAAAATAATTCAAAGAAATATGGCGCAGGCAGGAAAAATATAAATGTTAAAGAAAACATTTGATGAATTTGGCACCAAAGTATCTGAGTACGAACAGCGGAGTTGACATTTCAACAGCGGCCACTTTGAAGGAGTCCAGAGGCTTCATCACTTTGGAGGAGTCCAGAGGCTTCATCACTTTGGGGGAAGAGTCCAGAGGCTTCATCACGTTGGAGGAAGAGTCCAGAGGCTTCATCACTTTGGAGGAGTCCAGAGGCTTCATCACTTTGGGGGAGTCCAGAGGCTTCATCACGTTGGAGGAAGAGTCCAGAGGCTTCATCACTTTGAAGGAGTCCAGAGGCTTCATCACTTTGGGGGAGTCCAGAGGCTTCATCACTTTCAAGGAGTCCAGAGGCTTCATCACTTTGGAGGAGTCCAGAGGCTTCATCACTTTGGGGGAAGAGTCCAGAGGCTTCATCACGTTGGAGGAAGAGTCCAGAGGCTTCATCACTTTGGAGGAGTCCAGAGGCTTCATCACTTTGGGGGAGTCCAGAGGCTTCATCACGTTGGAGGAAGAGTCCAGAGGCTTCATCACATTGAAGGAGTCCAGAGGCTTCATCACTTTGGGGGAGTCCAGAGGCTTCATCACTTTGGAGGAGTCCAGAGGCTTCATCATTTTGGAGGAGTCCAGAGGCTTCATCACTTTGGAGGTGTCCAGAGGCTTCATCACTTTGGAGGAGTCCAGAGGCTTCATCACTTTGGGGGAGTCCAGAGGCTTCATCACTTTGGGGGAGTCCAGAGGCTTCATCACTTTGGAGGTGTCCAGAGGCTTCATCACTTTGGGGGAGTCCAGAGGTTCATCACTTTGGAGGTGTCCAGAGGCTTCATCACTTTGGAGGAGTCCAGAGGCTTCATCATTTTGGAGGAGTCCAGAGGCTTCATCATTTTGGAGGAGTCCAGAGGCTTCATCACTTTGGAGGTGTCCAGAGGCTTCATCACTTTGGGGGAGTCCAGAGGCTTCATCACTTTGGAGGTGTCCAGAGGCTTCATCATTTTGGAGGAGTCCAGAGGCTTCATCATTTTGGAGGAGTCCAGAGGCTTCATCATTTTGGAGGAGTCCAGAGGCTTCATCATTTTGGAGGAGTCCAGAGGCTTCATCACTTTGGAGGTGTCCAGAGGCTTCATCACTTTGGGGGAGTCCAGAGGCTTCATCACTTTGGGGGAGTCCAGAGGCTTCATCACTTTGAAGGAGTCCAGAGGCTTCATCACTTTGGGGGAGTCCAGAGGCTTCATCACTTTGAAGGAGTCCAGAGGCTTCATCACTTTGAAGGAGTCCAGAGGCTTCATCACGTTGGAGGAAGAGTCCAGAGGCTTCATCACTTTGGGGGAGTCCAGAGGCTTCATCACTTTGGAGGAGTCCAGAGGTTCATCACTTTGGAGGAGTCCAGAGGTTCATCACTTTGGAGGAGTCCAGAGGCTTCATCACTTTGGAGGAGTCCAGAGGCTTCATCACTTTGGAGGAGTCCAGAGGCTTCATCACTTTGGAGGAGTCCAGAGGCTTCATCACTTTGGGGGAGTCCAGAGGCTTCATCACTTTGGAGGAGTCCAGAGGCTTCATCACTTTGGGGGAGTCCAGAGGCTTCATCACTTTGGAGGAGTCCAGAGGCTTCATCACTTTGGAGGAGTCCAGAGGCTTCATCACTTTGGGGGAGTCCAGAGACTTCATCACTTTGGGGGAGTCCAGAGGCTTCATCATTTTGGAGGAGTCCAGAGGCTTCATCATTTTGGAGGAGTCCAGAGGCTTCATCACTTTGGAGGAGTCCAGAGGCTTCATCACTTTGGGGGAGTCCAGAGGCTTCATCATTTTGGAGGAGTCCAGAGGCTTCATCAGAGGCTTCATCAGAAGCTTCATCGGAGGCTTCATGGCTGCTGCTGCTGCAGGTGGTTCCATGACATGGCGGTCACATGTTTTGTGCTGTATCACCTCCATCACCACTTGTATGTCTCAAGTCGATATGTCCTCCAGACTGTAGCTTATGGAGAACCTCACTGGCCCATGGAGCGCCGTGCTGGCCACTGTGGCAACGCCATTTTAAATACCCATCATGCATCGCACACACGCACATATCGTCAGAATAATGCTTTTCAAAATAAATGACTCCCGCAGGATTTTGGTGAAAAAATGCTTCACTCCAGATGTATACTCCAGATGTATACCCAGAAGTATACTACTATTTTGACTTTTTTATATTTCATTTAATTCTATTTTGCGTTGTTGGCAGTACTTTATAAAAAAAATTGTGATAAAAATGTATCTTATTTATAAATTTGAAATCAATAATCTAAGTGCGGCGGATCCTTAAACCAAGTAATAAAATAACCGTGACCTAAGTCAGAAAGTAAAGTACAGAAAAAAGCCCAAAATAAAAGCTTCTACACTAAACTAGTTCTCAAAAATCCATAACAAAATATTTGTATGTACATATATACATGGAAAAAAATTATATATACACATGTATATATTCAACACGTCAGTGACACACTTTTCCAACAGAAATATTTTCTTTCTGATTTTCTTTTATAATCTATTAGATAATCTTTAAATGTTTTGTTATCCAGACTTTAAATCTTAAATCTGCCCTGTTTGGTGTAAAACTTTGATCATAAACCAACCAGCTTAAGATTTGATCATTTTTCTTTAGTTTGTATGTTTTGGTTAGTTCTTTCCATGTTGTAAGCACTGATTTTACCAAGGAATTCTCAATCTCCTCCAAATTCAATTCAATTTATTTTTGTAACGCCCAAAATTACCACAACAGTTGCCTCTGAGGGCGACGATGTTCCAGAGTCCCCTGTCCTTAGACCCTCCTTCTCGGCCAGGAATAACTACAAAATGGCTCAACCATTTCTCTGCCAGTAAAGCCTCTGCAGGAACCTGCGGCACAATATTACGCTCAACATTTCCCCGCTAAACTTCACATTCTGGGTCACACCAGAAACGCTCTGACCTGAGCTGAAATAAACTACATTTTCAGACAACATTTTTACAAATTGTGGGTCATTGGACAGACTAGCATTAAATCTTCAAAGTGTGTTCTTTTGCTTCTGTTCCAGATCTACAGTGATCTACAGAAATACACCTTAACAATTGTATCATCAGCTGTCTGTAAAAACAGGAGGAGAATTGTGACATCTTGTTACTCTTACTTGAGTAAAATTGACTACTAATATTGATTGTTTATTTAAGGAAATTCCTCGTTTGAGTTCAATCACTTTGTTGTTATACTATTTTCTAAAGTACTCATACCAGGTGTTATCCACCAAACAAAGTCATAATTAGAAATATCTGCCATAAGCATATAGTTGAATAATGGAAGTTTTCCAGCGAGGCAAAAGCAGAGCATGTTCTTGACACTTGGCCAGGGTTAGACACAAGGCTCTGGGAGGACAGGACAGGACAGGAGCAGGAGGAGGGAGCTGCGTTTCCTAATATAGCCCTGCTGTGTTTAGGACATGTCTGCACCATCATGCTGCGGCTCAGGACTCATCTCTCACCCTGATCGTTGAGATGTTCCTCCTTTTCTTTAGGCTCCACACATGTGTTCTCTATAGCAGCTTATGTAAGGACTTGATCTTTGTTGAGTGAAAATGTCCTGGATCTTCTGAGGTATGGACAACAACAACTTTTATCCTTTGCTTTCTTAGCTCTTTAATCAATACAGAAAAACATGTGACCTTTCCTGTATTTTAGAATGGTCTTGAACTATATCAGAACTATCAAAAGACACATAATATCAACATTGGTGAGTTTTATGGATGAGAATGTTTCACAGTCTACATTAGGTCGATGGTGATTGGGATTGTCTGGCTGGAAGCTGCGTTACTACATTTGAAGAGCTGTGTGCACCGTGAGCTTTCTGTTTCTGTCAAGTCTGGTCCACTGTACTTTTGATTACAAGATTTATGGATGTCACACTAAAGGATGTGGGGAATGAAGACAGCACACACTGTGATGGTCACATGTTTGTGTTTACTGTTGGTCACATGTTTGTGTTTACTGATGGTCACATGTTTGTGTTTACTGATGGTCACATGTTTGTGTTTACTGCTGGTCACATGTTTGTGTTTACTGTTGGTCACATGTTTGTGTTTACTGATGGTCACATGTTTGTGTTTACTGATGGTCACATGTTTGTGTTTACTGCTGGTCACATGTTTGTGTTTACTGTTGGTCACAAGTTTGTGTTTACTGTTGGTCACATGTTTGTGTTTACTGCTGGTCACATGTTTGTGTTTACTGTTGGTCACAAGTTTGTGTTTACTGATGGTCACATGTTTGTGTTTACTGCTGGTCACATGTTTGTGTTTACTGCTGGTCACATGTTTGTGTTTACTGCTGGTCACATGTTTGTGTTTACTGATGGTCACATGTTTGTGTTTACTGCTGGTCACATGTTTCTGTTTACTGCTGGTCACATGTGTGTGTTTACTGCTGGTCACATGTTTGTGTTTACTGCTGGTCACATGTTTACTGATGGTCACATGTTTGTGTTTACTGTTGGTCACATGTTTGTGTTTACTGTTGGTCACATATTTTTGTTTACTGCTGGTCACATGTTTGTGTTTACTGCTGGTTACATGTTTGTGTTTACTGCTGGTCACATATTTGTGTTTACTGCTGGTCACATGTTTGTGTTTACTGTTGGTCACATGTTTGTGTTTACTGTTGGCCACATGTTTGTGTTTACTCGGTTCACATGTATGTGTTTACTGCTGGTCACATGTTTGTGTTTACTGTTGGTCACATGTTTGTGTTTACTGTTGGTCACATGTTTGTGTTTATTGTTGGTCACATGTTTGTGTTTACTGTTGGTCACATGTTTGTGTTTACTGTTGGTCACATGTTTGTGTTTATTGTTGGTCACATGTTTGTGTTTACTGCTGGTCACATGTTTGTGTTTACTGTTGGTCACATGTTTGTGTTTACTCGGTTCACATGTTTGTGTTTATTGTTGGTCACATGTTTGTGTTTACTGTTGGTCACATGTTTGTGTTTACTGTTTGTCCTGCCCTTGCACTCACCTTGACAGGTAGATAACCATCATCTCCAAAAACCACACCGTTGTTCCTTTAACTGAGTTTAATTGGCATGGATGATGAAAATGAATGGTAAAACTGTAACAAGAAACATAACATATAGTGTATGAGCTGACATATAGAAATACAATACAATCAAGACTCACAACAATAATGTTCACAGTGAATGTGAGCTAACATGCTAACGCTAGCATACGGCGCTAATGCTAACGCTAGCATACGGCGCTAAAATGGTAATGCTAACATGCGGCGCTAAACACAAATTAGCAGGATTTGCTTAACAAATCAAACATTACAGCATTCAAAAGGTGCACAGTCATTGGTTGTGTATGTTATACCAACGTACAGGCTGTGCTGGCTCAGGACTCAGCGTGGCAGTGTGCTTGACTTCAGCTATCGTCTGTGCTAGCTTTTAACAGGAAGTGAGGAACAAGGAAACTTCCGGTTCACCAAAATAAAAACGTAAAATTCAGAACTTCTTCCAAACAAAAATAGAAGGCATATAAATGCGTTTACCACATAAAATAACCTCTGAATGGCTCATAAGGAGTTTGTGTTTACTGATGGTCACATGTTTGTGTTTACTATGGTCACATGTTTGTGTTTACTGATGGTCACATGTTTGTGTTTATTGTTGGTCACATGTTTGGGTTTATTGTTAGTCACATGTTTGTGTTTACTGTTGGTCACATGTTTGTGTTTACTCGGTTCACATGTTTGTGTTGACTGTTTGCCACATGTTTGTGTTTATACTGTGGTCACATGTTTGTGTTGACTGTTTGCCACATGTTTGTGTTTACTGTGGTCACATGTTTGTGTTTATTGTTAGTCACATGTTTGTGTTTACTGTTAGTCACATGTTTGTTTACTGTTGGTCACATGTTTGTGTTTATTGTTAGTCACATGTTTGTGTTTACTGTTGGTCACATGTTTGTGTTTACACGGTTCACATGTTTGTGTTTACTGTTGGTCACATGTTTGTGTTGACTGTTTGCCACATGTTTGTGTTTACTTTGGTCTCCTATTTTTTATGGTTACTGTGGTCACATGTTTGTGTTTACTGTTGGTCACATGTTTGTGTTTACTGTTGGTCACATGTTTGTGTTTGCCACATGTTTGTGTTTACTTTGGTCACATGTTTGTGTTTACTGTTGGTCACATGTTTGTGGTTACTGTGGTCACATGTTTGTGTTTACTGTTGGTCACATGTTTGTGGTTACTGTGGTCACATGTTTGTGTTTACTGTTGGTCACATGTTTGTGTTTGCCACATGTTTGTGTTTACTTTGGTCACATGTTTGTGTTGAGGGTTGGTCACATGTTTGACACTGATTGATTGGCGATCAATCGTCATGATCAATATTTCATATCAGAGATCTACGAGCCACAATTTTCAAAAGAATCCTTGCTTGGATCAGAGGTGCTTGATCTGAGCTCCACATTTATGATCATCTTCACATACAGTAATAACATGCTGGAATAACTTGTGTAACACTGTTGCTGTGTAACAGTGTGTAACACTGTGTGACACTGTGTAACAGTGTGTCCTCTGCAGCAGCGTCACATAAACACATCATTCAGACAAGAACATGACATTTTCATAAATGTGGCACAGATATTCTTCATTATTCTCTATAACTTGGTGTCAAAGCAGATTTAACATATGACATTTTGAGCACATTTTTCTTTACTGTAAAACCAAACCTGAAGCAGACCAAAGCCAGGACTAAACTGGACCAAACCAAGTCTACATCAGGACTAAACTGGACCAAACCAAGTCTACATCAGGACTGAACTGGACCAAACCAAGTCTACATCAGGACTAGAACTGGACCAAACCAAGTCTACATCAGGACTAGAACTGGACCTTTGGTCCAGTTTAGTCCTGATGTAGACTTGGTTTGGTGACATATTTACCAGGCAAAGCAGGAGCAGCAGGTTTTGCATGAAGCTAAAGCTAAAGCTAACAGCAGCCAGTGTTTCTGAGGCCTCCACCGCTCAGAGCCAAGTGTACTGACCCTTTAAACATGCGTAAGCAAAACAACGGTAAACATCTCATAACAGAGTAAAAAATCTGAGATTAACATAACAATAACTTAACAATATGTACAAACAAAATAAAAAGATGCAATTCCAGTGTCATCCAGTGGTAAGAAGTCCACATTTTTTGCAAGAAAAACAGCTAATTCAATCTTAACTGGAGTGACACTGTCGTTCCCTAAATTGTCTAAAAACCAGAAAGACCAGGCTGTATCTTGGAACAAACTCAGTGCAAAGCCTAAACGATACAAAGATAATGTAAAGTCACCTAAAATACAGCTTACAAATAGATTTTTACCACTTTCAGAGACAAGTAAATTAACAAAGACATGACGTGTCCAAAATGCTGCAGACCGAGAAAGAATCTGTGTCAAACGTCAAGGTCACTGATGGTTCCGTCCTGATTGGAGACGCTGCGATAAGTCACGTGACGCATGTAAAGATCAACCCACATTCTTTTCTCAGCGCCACTATTTCTGAGATAACGTCACTCCTTCCGTTATGGCCAAACATCGAGGAGTTAAACAGCTGATTGTGCTCGTGGTGCAGTCGACATATGACGGGGACAGATCTGTTTCAGCACAGAAGAGCCACAACCACAGCGTCCACCAAAGGATTCATCAGCAGCCGCTCCACCACCACCACCACCACCATAAGCAAAGGATTCAGCTCCAGCTGCTCCACAATCACCTCCACCACCTCCAGTAAAGGACTCATCAGCAACAGCACCACAACAATCTTCACCGCAGCCAGCGCAGGAGTCATTTCAGTTCTTTCTCACTGGTTCCTCCCCTAGTGCTATTTCTGGAGTAGCATCACACAGATGGGAAAACAAAAGACGAGTCAGGCCCAATTTGAGAAATGTGATTCATATTCCCTGTGAAAAGATAAAGCCCAGTCCCACTGAAACTAGTCTGAAACTTGCTGTGCTAAATGTCAGATCCTTATGTAACAAATCATTCTTAATTAATAATTTCATTTCTTCTTATAATCTTGATTTTATTCAAAACACAGGAAATGTAGTTCTAATAGAATCTGCTCCGTCAAACTTCAATCATTCTCTTCATTGTTTTATACAAGCCTCTCCAGCACTGCTGTCGAAATGTGCGAGGAGTCTTGGTCAGAGTTTCACTCGTGTTTAATCACACATTATTTCCAGCATGTACAGTGTGACCGTGTATCAGAGCAGAACTACTTTCTCATCTGGCAGTGAACAAATAGGGAACATATAATCATGCAATGATCTACATCCTCTCCTTTTAGTTATTGCCTTCTGTTGAAAATAAAACTTAAGTCTGACATAACAAACAGTATCTAACAGCTTAGTGAAAATATAAACAGCTTGTTTATAACTTTATAAATGAGTGACATTTGTAAAATAAATTGTAACACTAATTAGAAAGTAAATGTATCATGTCATTGGGCTTCAATAAATAACCCAAAAAATACATTCAAGTGCCATATGTATTCGTTTTGAAATTTGTACCAAAACATTAATTCTAGGTATACAAATATGCATTGTCAGGCATGAAAATATACATTGTCACATTCCTTTTTTTTCCTTCTTTTTTTCACATAAACATTTAGTCCTTGTACTTTGGATTTGGCTTACAAAGTCAACCTGAGTGTGTCACATAAGAAGTAACGCTTTGTGACACTTTGGTGGGAGAGCGAGCTCTCGAGTGCTCACTGGTGGACTGTGGACTGAGAAGGGCGAGACGCCTGCTGGGTCTGCAATGAGGGTGGAAGAGTGTCCGGCTTAACCGCATCCGGCGATTGTGGGCAAGAGTGTCAGGGAATGAGACATACACCAAAGCTATTCCTTAACACACAGAGAATACAATTCAACTTAGAATAGGAAACGACACAGAAATATCAGACTTTTGTGTGGCAGCTGGTATTTTTCCGTAGAGATCAAGCCTTGGGTAAACATTACCCAAACTCCTCTGGGCTGTCACCCCCCCTCGGGTAAACATTCTTGGGCCCATCTTTACGACCCCTTCACAAATGCAGTTTGTCACACACCCGTTCTACTCTCAGACTAATGATGCAGATAATAGATCACTATCATGCAGATAAAATACATCACAGAAATATAATCATATATTCACATTTTATCACAAAAGGTTATTCATGGTTCTCAAGCATGAACAAACTCCTTTCTCTCGGCCCACAACATTTCTACTGCCATAACTGTCCTAAATTGTGAGTCAGATTGGTCAATCTCTGTAATTTGACAAACAGACAATTTATTCTGTCTATAATTTTGTGCGGTGTGATGGGAAATATAGAAGTACAAGCGGAAAGCCCTTAAACCCGCTGCTCTCTGGTCAGTTTGACTCGTTAGGGACCTCTGGACACCCCAATAGAATCAAATACGTAGTATCAGGTGCTACTGGGATCAGACTGTCCACTAACCTCTCGACCTTGACCTTGCGGTATGGCTCTGGGTGATGGTTATGGTTCTGGCCACAAAAGAGATACATAGGCACAACGTCCTAGTCCCTTTGGCTTCCAAGTGCCCTCAGCACTGTGTGCTCACATCACCATACGTCCTCGCTTGGTTTCTTAAGAGACCTCCTTCCACTGCTCGCTTCGGTCACACCTTTGACACATATGAACTGGTATATTTCCCATCTCAATTCATAATCTCATTAGCATTGCATGTAGTTATGTTGTAGCAGATAAAAATAACTCTCTTAGTTAGTGTAACCAACAGTGGTGGTGTAATATGCCATTGTGTTTCTTCAGCACTGTCATGTCAATTATACATTATACATTATACATTTCATAACCTTTCAAGTTGATCACTTATTTTCTTCCCTCTATTTTCCATTCCCGTATACACAGTTGTGTATGTTGATCGATTGTCCGGTGCATAATACAGGTGTTCAGCACCCATATTACCGTCATCGCCGTGATGATGATAACTCGTTGATTCCTTTAGCAGAGTATGGTACTCTGTGCACCGTAGACTCTGGGTCCCATTCATCGTAGCAGAGTATAATGCTTTGCGCACTGAAGCCTCTGTTTGTTGTCTCTGCATACAAAAACGACAAATACAGACGAAGTCCTGCGTCTTGTAGATTGCTTAGGGATCTGGTGCTGTGTTGTCTGCTGCACCCATGATCTCGTCCCTCCAATGGTCGGTGTGTGGCTCCGTCCACCTTGGCTCGCCTCTGTAAACACCACATCTTCAACACGATCTTGCTGCGGTGATAAACAAAGTCTTTTCGACAGTTCATGTATTTTTAACAGTTCTCTTGTTTACAATTTTTTTTTAGTAATTATTGATTCAGAATGTTTGTTTACTAGTACACATCTCTCCATTTGAGACATTGCATTCCCATGTCTCAATTCTACACAATTCTACATTTAAACAAAATTCAATAATCCAGATAGTTTACAATGTTCACTAATCCAGGATGTAATCAAGGGAGAGATGGAATTGCGTCTGTGGTTCCACTCCGCAATGTCACCTCAGTCCTTTCACAGTTCAGTAACACATCCCTGGCTGAGCCCCCCTCCCGCCAAGGCGCCGGGCCCCCATGTCTGTGTCTGTAATCCGACACCCCAAACCTATCTGTTTTACCACCATTTGTTTCAAACTCTAAATGTCTGGTGTCCATGTGTGCGCGCGTATGTATGTATGTGTGTGTGTGTGTGTGTGTGTAATTCAAATACATCAAACTATAATAATTATCTCAATAATTCCCCCGTTGAGATGGCCATAAGGGTCAACTCCCAACTTAGAATCCTTCACATAATTAACATCAAATTTCACATCTCCTCTGTTGGTGTGGCCTGAATAAAGTCACACATCTAATGTAATATGTGCTAATCTTCTATATGTGCTTCAGGTGAGTTTCAAACTCTCTCACACCTGCTCATGTGATGCTTTACAAACATTGTGTATTAGTTTTTCTAGCAAGTCTATATGCATATTACAAATCAAAATGATCCTAAACCTTCCCCTTGTACATAAGGCACGTCTCTTTTATCAACCTGGTTTTCCCCTTGTTCCCTTCTTTCCTGTCTTTTCTTTGTCTCTCATCACATCTTCCTCTGTCTCCCCCTCTGTCTGTTCTCTGTCTTCCTCTCTGTCTTCCTTTCTGTAGTCTAACCATTCCATTTGGCTCCGACCTGAGTCCTGTAATGTTTAAGTCCTGATATCACTGGTTTCATAACTTCTATAGCGTCTAATTTTAGATGATATTGTCTTATTTAAATCAATTCAATTCTTGATTGAATCTCCACAATCCTTCAGGTATTTCCTTTAGAATGTCAAATTCTTTCCCTGTTAATTTAACTCTTCCTATTACTCATCACGTCAACCCCCGCTGAGGTGTTGCTGTCCCTGTGATGCGTAAAGATAACGACATCTGCTCCATCCTGAGTCCTGCTCATGTCCTTTCCTTCTCCTATGTTTTCCCAGTCAATAGGCCCATTTGTTATCTCTGACTATCTTTTATGACCCATATTATGTCCCATGTCCCCCCACTTGGTGTCGTTTGCCTTAGTTAATGACACACAGTCATGTCTTTCCTGGGAGGACATCAGCACGTCACTATTTAACTTATTCCCTCACTTACGTCTACATCGCAATACGAGGTTTCCTCATGATAATACAAATAAGTTACTGATATCATTCTTACTACCACTCTACATACTGCCCGTTCTACTCTTATGTCCAAAAACTTCAGTAGTCAGTCAATTATCACTTCCAGGCCTGTGCCTGCATTTGATTCTAAATTTAAAAACATTTCTGTCTTTTCGTCCAGTACTTTCATACCAATAAGTCCAAAAAGATCATTTTCGTCAAGTCCAAAAATAAAACAAAATAAAACATAGGTTTGTTCTGTGCATTCAAAAAACACGATACCGTAAAAACACAACTTTTGTATTCTATGTCGAGGACAGGAAGTGTCCTGTCCCCAAAATATTGGCCATCTATAAAAATCTGAATTCATCTTCATCTCTTATCAAGTTTAATAAAATCATTATAATTGATTGTTGTCAATCAAAACAAAAACTCTTAAAATTTGTTCTACAGAGCTCTCAATACTAAAATTTAAACCAGCTGAGTTTAGTTCGCCTAATTCATTCATTCAGAGCGTCCTCTGAACTGCTTTCTTCTCCCTTCTCCTGCCTTGTTGACCCCCCTTATCTCCCCCTCTCTGCCACGTCTCTGAGCACGCTGGAAGTCTCCCTCCAACATCCTCTATGACTTTTCTTTTTACAGTTTGGGGTGATAATTCTGGCATTATGTGGTCTCGGTCATCTGAGAGAAATGCTACATGCTTTACAGACACGGTCAATGTCAATCACCCTCGTCTGCAAATTTTAGATCACTCAGATTAACGCCTTGTGACCCTTGTATGATTAATTGTGATTCACACTTGTTAGTTAATCACTATTAATCCTCATTCACACATTCACACTTTCTCTCTTACTTACTTCGCTCGTGCACAGCGCTTACATTCACTCATCTTTATGTCAGTAACAACTCGTACATAAGGCTTCATAACTTTCTTTCGGTGAGAAACTTAACTCGTGGTGAGCAATTTAACTCCTTTGTGTGAGAAACTTATCTACACAAAGCCAACCAATATTTTTCCAGCAATATCAAACTCTCTGCTTATGTGAGAAACTTACCTCATCCATAAGCCTACAATATTTCCTCAGTAATATCAAACTGGGCTTTAAAAGCCTACAATATTTTTCCAGTAAATATTAAACTAGTGCATAAAATGTTTTAAGGCTAACTCTCTTTCACACACAGTTTTGTCTGACCTTCTTGTCGCCTGTGTTCTCCTGCTGCCTCGAAACGCGCTCTCCTCGCGGAGAATGAGGTGCGATGGGCGGCCACGGGAAAAGTGGACTTCCTTCTGCTGAACACAGACTTTCACCGATTCACCGCCTCAATCTCTGCGAAGGGGCTACTGGTCGTCCGGCTCGATAGGACCAGAAAATGTCAGTGAATGAGACATAGACCAATGCTATTCCTTAACACACAGAGAACACAATTCAACTTAGAATAGGAAACGACACAGAAATATCAGACTTTTGTGTGGCATGCATGGGAGAAAATGCCGGGCTGGGTCACCCGGCTGTTGTAAGCAGCCTGGCGACCCTCCTTCGTCTCACAACGATTTTTCTCATGCAGGTTGGTTTTATTAGATATTATGGAATAGGCGGGTCACATTTCTCATTGGTCAGCTTCACATCAAGGCACTTGTCTTTTACAACAGTCTGGTATTTTCCGTTAGAGATAAAGCATGGGAAATGTTTACCTAAACCCCCCTGGGGTGTTACACCCTTCCCTAGGGTAAACATTCTTTGGCCCATCTTTGGCCCTTTGACACCTTCACAAACACAGTTTGTCACATGCCGTTTTTCTCTTAGACTAATGATGCAGACAATATACTATTATGCAGATAAAATACATCACAGAAATATAATCATATATTTACATTTTATCACAAAGAGTCAGTGGGGTCGACGTATTGAGGTGGTGGTGGCTCGGCGACAGGGAGGATGTGGCGGCAATTTCTGCGGTAATACCCTCCATTTGATTCAACGATGTATGAACGTGGCACTTTACACACCTCCTTCACCGTGCCAAGGCGGTCGGTCGTGTCTTTTTTTAGTCCGAAGCCTGATGACTTGTCTTTCTGTGAGTGGCATTAGTGGGCAACTGGTTGCGTCATAGTATTGCTTTTGAAAGAGTCTTTTCTTTTGGAGTTGTGTAGAGACTCGTGCTGAGCTCCTTGGCGCAGGTGCCAGTAGTCTGGTGTTGAGAGGAAATGCAGAACGTGTTTGTCGAGACATAAGACGTTCCACAGGTGAGCCCAGTGTGACGTCACGAGAGATGTTTCTGATGTTTAGCAGGTGAGAAACACATCTGATCCATCTCTATGAGATTTTTCCATTAGCTGTTTGGCGCTGCGAACTGCACGTTCAGCTAGTCCGTTCGATTGTGGATATCCTGGACTGCTGGTGATGTGAATAAAGTTCCATTGTTCAGCAAACTCCTTGAAACGTTGGCTTGTGTACTGTCTCGCATTGTCTGAGATCAGGGTGTGAGGTGCTCCATGAACAGAAAAAATGTCTCTTTAGCTTTTTGATCACAGTAGCTGAGGAAATGTCATGGAGAAGGTCGATTTCAAACCACCCTGAGTACAAGTCTACCAGTACTGAGTATTGTTGACCGTGCCATTCAAATAGGTCGGTGGCGACTGTGGACCATGGCAGAGTTGGAACTGGATGTGGTTTCAGAGGTTTTTTTTGTTGGTGTGGATGAGTACTGTTACATACTGCCCAAGACAGTAGCTCTTTTGTAATGTCCTTGTTCATATCTGGCCAAAACACTGTGCCTCTGGCCCTGCACTTTGTTGAGTCGAGACCAGGGTGACCTGTGTGCATTATTTGGATGTACTCATGCTGCAGTGTGTCTGGAATGACTGGTCTGTGGCCTTTAACCACAATGCCATCCTCCACTACTAACTCTTCTCTGTAGGGAAAGAATGGTTGGACACAAGAGGTACCTGGCGTTCCTTATTCGGCCACCGTTCTGAATCACAGCGCTGAGAGTTTGAAGAAGTTTGTCTCCAGCTGTATGTGCCCTGAGCTCTTCGAGCCTGGCTGTAGAAATGAAACTGACAGACATCACTTCAAATGTTTTGTCTGGACTTAGCATCTGGAAGCCAGTGTTCGTTGGAGCTCTTGACAGGGTATCGGCTAGATACATGTGTTTGCCCTTTTTGTAGACTAAGGTGATGTCATAAGCTTGTAGCCGAAGTAGCATCCTTTGCAAACGAGCAGGAGCTGTGTGGATTGGCTTCTTCAAGATGGTGGCGAGGGGCTGATGGTCTGTTTCAATGACTGTGTGCTTCCCATAACTGTAGTCTTTGAACTTTGAGCACGCAAAGACGACTGCAAGCAGTTCTTTTTCAATCTGTGCATAGCATGTTTCTGTGTCTGAGAGAGTTCGAGATGCATATGTAACAGGTTTTTCATTTTGCAGGCTGCACCCAGTCCAGAACGTGATGCATCGCAGGTTAAAGTCACTGGCTTTTTAACATCAGTATGACAAGACTGATGCACTAGACAGACATGACTTTAGGTTGTCAAAAGCTTGTTGATGTTGTGGAAACCAACACCATTCAGTGTCCTTATGAGTGAGTTGTCTGAGTGGTGCAGCAATACTGCTGAGGTTCGGGATAAACTTTCCGAGATAGTTCACCATGCCGAGGAAACGTTGCACGGCAAGAGAATCTTCTGGGACAGGCATTTTTGAGATCGCTTCAGTCTTTGTTGGATCCGCCTTTAAACCCTCTTTTGTGTGCTATGCTTATGAATGCTATGTGTCCCACATAGCATTTTTGGTCAAGATGAAACTTGCATTTTTGTGGTTTTAGTTTTAGTTTTACCTCGCATGCACGGTCAAGCACTTTCTTTAGGTTAGAGTCATGTTCAGCAGCATCCCGGCCTCGCACAATTATATCGTCGACTATAATAGCACATGGGTAGCCGGCAAATAGCTGTTCCATTGAGCGTTGAAAGACTTCACTTGCTGAGTTTATTCCAAATGGCATGTGGAGAAACTTGTAGTGCCCAAAAGGTGTACTGAATGTAGTTAGCATGGACGACTTTCGATCTAGCTTAATTTGTCAGAACGAGTTTTTAGCATCAAGCACTGAAAATAGAGTTGCACCAGACATTTGAGTGGCAACCTCTTCCACACTGCGCATCGGGTAGTCGGGTCTCTTTAGAGCAGTGTTCAAGTCTTTAGGATTAATGCACAGCCTTATCTCTTTGTCTTTCTTCTTTGCTGCGACCATTGACGAGACCCAGTCTGTGGGCTCAGAGACAAGAGTAATGACGCCTTTGTTCGTCATGTTGTCAAGCTCTGCTTTTACCCTCGTTTGCCTTGCCAGTGGAATGCGATGAGCTGGGCGGACGACTGGCTGAACATCTGGATCCAGGGTCATGGAGTAAGTTATTGGAAGTTCCCCTAGTTCGTTGTTGAACACATCCTTGTATTGTTCTTTAATCATTTTGACAAAGTCCCCTTTAGTCTCGCTGCTGATCTGGTAAACTAGGAAGAAAGGTAGCGTGTGTAGCTGTCCATCAAAATGACATGGCAGTGTGACAAAACCGGCAGTTTCTACTTTGCTGCCTCCATACGCAACAAGGTTGGTGTTTGTGCCACATTTTATAATTTCGCGTCCAGAAAGCGTCTGTCAATTTTCATTTCAATGGATTTATGATCGGGTGCTCGAGGGCTCATGGGAGTTTGCCCAACCAGTCCACATGTGCTTTGTGGATCTGGAGAAGGCTTTCGACCGTGTCCCTCGTGGTGTCCTTTGGGGGGTGCTCCGGGAGTACGGGGTCCGGGGCCCTTTGCTCAGGGCTGTCCGGTCCCTGTATAACCGGAGCAGGAGCTGTGTTCGCATTGCCGGCAGTAAGTCAGACCTGTTCCCAGTGCATGTTGGACTCTGCCAGGGCTGCCCTTTGTCACCGGTTCTGTTCATAATTTTTATGGACAGAATTTCTAGGCGCAGTCAGGGGTCGGAGGGTGTCCGGTTTGGGGACCACAGGATCTCATCTCTGCTGTTTGCAGACGATGTTGTCCTGATGGCTCCATCAAACCCGGACCTGCAACATGGACTGGGACGGTTTGCAGCCGAGTGTGAAGCGGCTGGGATGAGAATCAGCTCCAAATCCGAGGCCATGGTTCTCTACCGGAAAAAGGTGGCTTGCCCTCTCCAGGTGGGTGGGGTGTCCTTGCCCCAAGTGGAGGAGTTCAAGTATCTCGGGGTCTTGTTCACGAGTGAGGGAAGGATTGAGCGTGAGATCGACAGGCGGATCGGTGCAGCGGCTGCAGTGATGCAGTCGCTACATCGGACCGTTGTGGTAAAGAGGGAGCTGAGCCGAAAGGCAAAGCTCTCTATTTACCGGTCGGTCTACGTTCCTACCCTTACCTATGGTCATGAGCTTTGGGTAGTGACCGAAAGAACAAGATCGCGGATACAAGCGGTCGAAATGAGTTTCCTCCGCCGTGTGGCTGGGCGCTCCCTTAGAGATAAGGTGAGGAGCTCGGCCACACGGGGGGAGCTCGGAGTAGAGCCGCTGCTCCTCCACATCGAGAGGAGCCAGCTTAGGTGGCTCGGGCATCTGTTCTGGAGGCCCCGGGGAAGACCCAGGACACGCTGGAGAGACTATGTCTCTCGGCTGGCCTGGGAACGCCTCGGGATCCCCCCGGAGGAGTTAGAGGAAGTGTCTGGGGAGAAGGAAGTCTGGGAGTCCCTGCTCAGACTGCTGCCCCCGCGACCAGATAAAGCGGCAGAAGATGGATGGATGGATGGATTTATGATTGACCTGCAGAGTCACCAAACCTTCTTCACGATTGTCCATTTGTGTATTCACAGTGTCCACTGACACACCATCCACGTAGAAAGTGTCATCAGTGTCGGTGTATTCTGGCTGCTCTACATCCAAGTTTTGCACATGTTTCCTGTTGTAGCCTTTTGTGAAACATTTATTTTCATAACGTTGACTGGATGGTTTGAATCTGCAGCATTTTTTATTACATTTGTGGCATTATTAGCCAAATGCTGGACATTTGTCTCTTTGTGCTGGGTGGCTGCTCCCACAATTGTTACAGTTTGAGATCAACTTTGCATCTTGTTTGTTTCCATGTCTAAACCTTGATCTTTGGTTCCCCCCAGTGGAGCTTTGTTATAGTGCATCCACTGAGGTGACTGCCTATTTAGCCAAGGCTTTGGTATTCTCCTCAGTCACTTAAATACACACATAAAAACACATAAATACGGCAGATGAAAATGACTTTGGCAAGTGTTAAGTCACTATCACGTAACAGGGCTTTTCTGATACTGTCAATGTTGATGCCACACACAATTTTATCAGTTCATCTGTTAGTTCTCCAAAGTGACGACTTTTGGCTTTTATTTTCAAATCACTGATGAACGACTCGATTGTCTCACCGTATTTTTGATTTAGTGTGTGAAACTTGTGCCTTTCCATTGTTTTGTGACCGTGTATCAGAGCAGAACTACTTTCGAAGCGCGTGCCGTAAGGTGGAGCATGCGCACTGTCTAATAAGTACGGCATCTGGCAGTGAACAAATAGCGAACATATAATCATGCAATGATCTACAACTGCCAAGGTTTTATTGATGATTTTGCTGAGATGTTTCAGTCGTATGCACAGACTTTGATGGTTTGGTCATTACAGGTGGTTTCAATGTGCATGTTGATAATATTGGGACAGAAACGCTAAAGAGCTTGATGCTGTCCTTGAAACATTCAGTCTTACTCAGCATGTGAGAGGCCCCACCCACAGCAACAGAGTGGCCCCACCCACAGCAGAGTGGCCCCACCCACAGCAGAGTGGCCCCACCCACAGCAGAGTGGCCCCACCCACAGCAGAGAGGCCCCACCCACAGCAGAGGGCACACTCTAAATCTCATAATTACAAAGGAGGTAAATATTTCAAACGTCAATGTGGTCTGTTTTTCCCAAACCACTGGCTGGTCCTGCAGCTGTTCAGTGGAGACACATAAGTGATGGCACAGGTGCACTGTTTATGGAAATGATAAACTTTGAAAATGTCTCATGTTCTAATGTAAATGATTTGTTGAACACTGTTACATCTAGTGGTAAGGCAAGTTTATTTGTAGAGTTAATTCGTACACAAGTTAATTCAAAGGGTTTCAGACAACAGCATGAAATGCATTAAAATCACAAAAAAGTTTAAGACATAATAGCGAAGTCATATGCTCAGCTAAAGAAAACTGTTTTTAGCTTGGATTTGAACAGTGTTCTGGAAGCCATTGCAGCATTGAAAGGCTAAAATTGTAAAAAAAAATAAAAATAACCGGAAGGTGCCATGGAGAATGATTGGGTCAGGGCAAAGAAAAGGGAATGCCACCTGGCTGAACGGTAATGGTGTGAGTCAAAGCTCCAGGTTCAAAAAGAGATTTACAGAGAGAAGTTGAACATGTACAACCTCATTTTATGTAGAACTAGGGAAAGATATTTTTGTGAAATAATAGGAAGCTGCAGTAACGACTGGCGTGTCCTGTTTGTTTTCTACATGCTGCCTCCATGTGTGACCCTCCAGATTTCTAAAGTGCTGAACAGTTTGTTAGCACCATCACTCACATAGTTAACATGTTGCTTCAATCTGGAACATTCCCAATGTCTTTGAAAACTGCGATCATAAAGCCTCTCCTAAAGAAGAGCAGGGGGAGGGGGGGAGGGGTCAGGGGAGGGGTCAGGCGTCAGGGGGAGTGGTCATAAAGCCTCTCCTAAAGAAGAGCAGTCTTGATGCTGCAGTACTGAGTCATGACCGGTCCATCTCTAATCTGACATTTTGGGGCAAAGTCCTTGAAAAGGTTGTTTACAACAGTCACAGATTTCCTCTTAATAAAAAACTCATTTGATGTTTTTCAGTCAGGTTTTAGACCTCATCACAGCACTGAGACTGCTGTTGTCATGGTGACTGAGACTGCTGTTTTCAAAGTGACAAATGACATCCACCTGAACACTGACACGGGCAAAGCTTAATTCTGTCCCCTAACCTGTGGGGTGCCCCAAGGGTCAGTCCTGGGACCCCTTCTGTTCAACCTCTACATGCTGCCGTTAGGTCAGCTGATACGCAGTGAAAATGTGTCCTATCACAATGATGCAGACGAGTCAGATCTATGTTTCACTGTCGCAGGTGAATATGGACCAGTGGATTCACTCTGTCACTGCATCCAACAGATCAGTTTGTGGATGCAAAACAACTTTCTCCAGCTGAACTCAGACAAGACTGAAATCATCGTCTTTGTCACAGAAACAAAGAGAAAGTGTCAGCGTCACCTCCAGAGTCTCGCTCTAAAACCTACAAACCAAGTTAGAAATCTGGGGGTAATAATGGACTCAGACTTGAACTTTAACACATCAAATCAATAACATCAGCAGCTTTTTACCATCTAAAAAACATTGCCAAAATCAAAAGTATAGTGTCTAAACCAGATTTAGAGAGAATTATCCATGTGTTTGTCTCCAGTAGATTAGACTACTGTAACGGCCGCTCACTGTCTCTCCAAACGAGCTGTAAAACAGCTGCAGTACATCCAGAACGCTGCTGCTCGGGTCCTGACTAGAACCAGGAAGTACCATCACATTAGTCCTGTTCTCAGGTCTCTGCACTGCCCCCTGTGGCTCAGAGAAGAGACTTTAAAGCAGCTCTGCTTGTGTACAAGTCTCTCCATGGCCTAGCACCAAAGTACATCTCTAGTTAGTGCCATATGAACCATTTGTGCATATGGCTGAAATGATTTTTTTGCACTCTTCTCTTTCATGTCTTAAACTCTTTTGTGATTTCTGTAATTTCTTATTTCGGATTTTAATGCATTGTTTTCCTGTTGTGTGAAGCACTTTCATTTGCCTTGAGTACAAATTGTGCTTTTCAAAAAAACTTGCCCTTTAGTGATGAAAAGAGCTTATATTCTTGTCCCAGCAGAGATGGACCTCCTGTGGAACGATGACCCTGAGGAGCTGCTGTTGGAGCTGGGCTTTGGTTGTGATGAACCTGACCTGTCTGGACGTATCCCTGCCCGCTTCATCAACTACCAGTCCCAGGCCAGAGGCATCAACCTGCAGGTGTTCTTAGAAGCCCAGAAGAACCGCATTGACATAGAGAACCCGGATGTCAGCAGTAAGTACAAGACGACCTAATTTAGTTATTAATCGATTGCCAAGCGTACTGTTCAAGTTTAGTCTATAATAAACTACAAGGGGCCAGGATCCTTCTCGAGGTCTTTATTTGGTGCATACAGGGAAAACAGGAGCTTGTTGTATTGTCTTGTCCGTCTTCCCAAAGTGTAACTGTGGTTAATATAGCTGTTGTTTGGCTCTGATGGTTAGATGTCAGCTTTAAGACTGTTTGTACCAGTTCACAGATAATGCGGTAGAAACAGGACTTTATAGGTAGTTACGAATCAGGAATTATTATGACCAAGAAATAAAACAAAGTAATGAGCATTATAACCCTCTGACTGAAAAATATATATCTGTACTTTCAAGGGGAATAATATCTAAATATACAAATGTATTAAGACTTTTGCAACCACTTGACAAAATGCATTAAAAATAAATGGAAGCGAGAAGGTAGTTTTATTTTGACTGACAAAGAATGGGAGAATGTTTGTACATCTTAGAGGAGAACCCCAAAATCAGATGTTTTAGGCCTCACTAGCTTATCGATACAGCTGAACAAGGACTCAGAAACTCCACAGACAACAGATGCCTTTTGTGTTATTTACTGATGATCTATATTTTTTTTTAAACTGGATTAAAAAATGCACATCAACATACAGTGCTCAATAGTGATTTCAAATAGCAAACAGCTCAAACAGTGACAAATAAGTACATCATGATTAGCATATGAATCAGCAAACACATTTACATATGAATAGGACAATATTCTGAGTGTCTACAGATTTTAACCATGTAATACTTACAGACAATGCTTAAACTAACTCCAAAAAGAGAAGCCAGGAATGAGGAGCTGCCATTTTGAGAAACACATGGCTAGAAACAACTACTTCCTGTGTAGAGTTCTTCTTCTACTGACGCTAAAAGGTGTTAATTATAACAACCACTGGATAGTGCATTTTACCAAGAATAAACATGAGGTTACCAAACACAGTAACATAACACTCCCCGCCAGGCATTATAACTATCCCACATTTAAATAGCCATTGGAGTCCTTGCAGGTTTTGAAGAGAGTCCTCCACTTCCACCACTCTGCTTTCCTGTTGTCCGGAAGAGGTGCATCCCAATCGTCTGTTAAACTGTGGTGATGCCGTTGTCGCTGACGTCGTCGTCCAGAGTGGTGCTGTTAGTGGCCGCCGGGGGTCGTGGCCGCCGGGGGTCGTGGCCGCCGGGGGTCGCGCTCGTAGTCGCTGCCGGTGCGTCGCCATTGCGTGCGTGTCTGTCGTCCCCGCCGGGTTCGTGCTGGTCCAGATTACTTCCTGACACAAGAGATTGTAACAGTACTCAGGAGTTTTTGTGAAAGTCTCTTTAGCAGTTAGCTGACTGTTACATGGCTGAAGATGTCTTGCACGACCATTCTCCAATATGAAAGTCTTGTAACTGTTCACTTGTGAGGGTCTATGTACTCCACCAAGACAGACGTCACCTACTACAACCCATTCCAAGTCGTGTCTTTGAGCGAAAGGGGCGTCACCTGGACAGTTTATTTGCTCTCTGACTTATGAACCCGTAGCAAATCTCTGCCCAGCAGAAGAAGTATGTCAGTGTTGGGGTCCAATGATGGGATCATGTCGGAGATTTGTTGTAGATGTGCGTGGTGGTGAGCAGCTTCCGGAGTAAGTATTTCTGAGCGGTTGTTGGGAATGTCGTTGCATTCAAGTAGTGTTGGTAGAGGAAGACTCAACTTTTCATTTACCGACTCCACCATGAAGCGACGAGATCTTCTTCCTGACACTCCTGTGAGTCCAGCGTACGTCTTTAAAATATAAGGGTGGTTTGCTCCCTGGATTCGAAACATGTCAAAGAACTGGGAACTTGTAAGTGAGCGGTTGCTCTGTTCATCCAAGATTGCGTACATTCTCCTTGTCTGTTCTTTGTGCCTTGTAGGGTACACATTCACAAATGTCGGGGGGCTCATGTCGGGGGGCGCATTTCGGGGGGCCCATGTCGGGGGGCGCATTTCGAGGGGCGCATGTCAGGTGGCTCAATTCGGGGGAGCTCGTGTCGGGGGGCGCCTGTCGGAGAGCTCATGTCGTGGGGCTCATGTTGTGGGTTCATGCCGGGGGGCTCATGTCGTGGGGCCCATGTTGGGGGGCTCATGTCGGGGGGCGCATTTCGCGGGGCCCATGTCGGGGGGCTCATGTCGAGGGGCGCATGTCGGGGGGCGCATGTTGAGGGGCCCATTTCGGGGGAGCATGTCGGGGAGGTCGTGTCGGAGGGCGCATGTCGGGGAGGTTGTGTCGGGGGGCTCATGTCGGGGAGGTCGTGTCGGAGGGCGCATGTCGGGGAGGTTGTGTCGGGGGGCTCATGTCGGGGAGGTTGTGTCGGAGGGCGCATGTCGGGGAGGTTGTGTCGGGGGGCTCATGTTGGGGAGGTCGTGTCGGAGGGCGCATGTCGGGGAGGTTGTGTCGGGGGGAGCATGTCGGGGAGGTCGTGTCGGAGGGCGCATGTTGGGGAGGTCGTGTCGGGGGGCGCATGTCGGAGAGAGGTCGTGTCGGAGGGCGTATGTCGGGGAGGTCGTGTCGGAGGGCGCATGTCGGGGAGGTTGTGTCGGGGGGCGCATGTCGGGGCGGTCGTGTCGGAGGGCGCATGTCGGGGGGCGCATGTCGGGGAGGTCGTGTCGGAGGGCGTATGTCGGGGAGGTCGTGTCGGAGGGCGCATGTCGGGGAGGTTGTGTCGGGGGGCGCATGTCGGGGCGGTCGTGTCGGAGGGCGCCTGTCGGGGAGGTCGTGTCGGAGGGCGCCTGTCGAGGGAGCTCGTGTCGGAGGGCGCATGTCGGGGGGCGCATGTCGGGGAGGTCGTGTCGGAGGGCGCATGTCGGGGAGGTTGTGTCGGGGGGCTCATGTCGGGGAGGTTGTGTCGGAGGGCGCATGTCGGGGAGGTTGTGTCGGGGGGCTCATGTCGGGGAGGTCGTGTCGGAGGGCGCCTGTCGGGGAGGTCGTGTCGGAGGGCGTATGTCGGGGAGGTTGTGTCGGGGGGCGCATGTCGGGGCGGTCGTGTCGGAGGGCGCATGTCGGGGAGGTCGTGTCGGAGGGCGCATGTCGGGGAGGTTGTGTCGGAGGGCGCATGTCGGGGGAGCTCGTGTCGGGGGGGCGCATGTCGGGGAGGTTGTGTCGGGGGAGCGGGTGTCGGGGGGCGCATGTGACTAAACTAAACTAAACGTGTTTAGGGACTGTCCTGTTGCTCAAACATATTGGATAGAAATGATCAGCTGCCATAACTCAATTTTAGAACTATGTACCTGGGTCTTAAAACTCCTGCCAAGATAACTTGCAATGGATACATCTGGAGTATATTCTGGTGGCAGCTAAATGGCCGTCACTCAAAATGGATGACACGGACTGGACAAAAACGGCCATTTGAAAACTTCATATGTAAATAGTCACTGAATTGAGAACTTTTCACCTCCAGACCAGCGAGGTAGGTTTATTAATGTCTTGACTTAAAATCTCTTACTGGTGCCTTAAAAATCTATTTATTTATAACATGAATTACCTGCACATAGCCAATTGTACTAATCTTACATATTGGCAACCCACATTGAGGAAGTGAAATGCATTTGTGGATTTTCATCACTATCTAAAATGTAAACAACCTATATATGCTCTAGGTTCTCCTTGTTCTGCCAAACAAAATCTGACTCTCCTCCTCATCCTCTTTGCTCCTATATGTCCTCTCAGATCGCTTCAGGCAGCTGGAGGTTCTGCAGCAGGTGTCCGTGGCCTTCTCCGCCCTGGCCGGCGCCCAAAAAGGCCACTACACCAGAGACAAGTCCCCTGAGGCCCAGGAGAGGCGCAGGCGGATGGGCATGCTGCTCCGCAGAGCGTCCAAGAAGTCTCTGAGCCAGCTAAACAGCCCCATCCAGCAGGAACTCACCGTGGCCACAGCTGCAGTCGTTCCCAAAGCGCTGGAGCCAATGTACGGGCCAGAGGAGAGAAAGGTCCCGTTCAAGCGGGTCAAGCTGCAGGATACTGTGAGCCTGAGTCCATTTGTGGAGGAGGAAGGAGAAGAGGCTGAGGCCGACAACAACACCACTGCACATGTTGCAGATGGAGAGCCCAGGATGGGAACTGTAAGAGAGCGAGTTCTCCAGAGGAAGAGGAGTATACAAATGAGGGAATCGTTTGAGATGGAAGAGGTGTGTACTTAATCATATTGTGTTATAGCAATTAGACTTAGGCCATGTATTTTCTTCTTCTTTAAACCATGTTAACATTTTTGTCTCATAAAAAACATACCTGGAGTTGTATTTAGCTTAATTCACGCTAGTTTCATTAGGTAGAAATCCAGAGGTCTCTTGCAGTCCACATATCATCGCCAGACTCTTTTAGAGCATTTATGCCTCAAATCACGTTCTTTACAAATGTGTGCTTACATCAACCATGTCAGGGCAAGCTAATGCTAATGCTAATCCTGATGAGGGTACGTCAGTCACATCTCTGTATGTTTGAAAACTGGATCAAATTTTGGTCCAGTTACCAAACATACAGAAATGTGACTGACCATGGTTAAACCAGGAACAAGTCTCCCCAGAGACATTTTGAGTTATTCACAGATTCTGAAAGTGTAAATTCAAAGTTATCCAATGATGTCTCACTCATGTACATCTGATAATATTTGAATAAGTTGTGGTCATTTGAATGTAAACTCCTCTGAAAAACTTTTACTGAGAAAACGGGGCTCAAACATTCCTGACCTGGGCTCACATGGAGGTCAATGTGCTCATTTGCATCTCATTGAGATAAGCCCCTCCCCTCCTCACACTGTCACACTGACTGTTTTTGGTGCATTCAGAACAACCTTAGATTTAAGAAATGTTTATTACACTAATCGCTAACGGTAACAATCTACACAAACAGAGTTAAGTGAAATTTTATTTTCCATTAACAAATCACATCTTGTTTTGCCACAACTTTAAAACCAGTTCATTAAGAGCATCTTGGACCATTAGATATTCACCATTTTCAATAAAACTCTGCATTGTCCGTTTAATATTAGAGGCCTTATTTATCAATGATTTCCTTAGTCTGCAGTCAATCACGTTTATCAGAAAGCCCTTTGGTGTCAGTTTAACTTCACGTTTGGCAACCTGTGATTTGGAGTCAATAACACTGCTAGATCTCACAGCAGTGCGCTCAACAGCGTGACGCGTTTACATGGTAATGAAAGTTTGGTTCCGAAAGCACGCAGTTTACGTGGGCCCCCAAAAGTCAGCGGTAAAGCAATCCTTTAGTGTAAAAGTACCTCAGTTCCGTTGCAAAGGGCAGAGAAGTCCAGTGCTGCAGCCTGAAGCAGCGTTTTAGCTTAGCTTAGCTTAGCTCCGTCCGGCTCCGGTGTAGCCTCCGGTGTAGCCTCCAGTGTAGCCTCCGGTGGAGCCTAGCTCGATCAAGCCCGAGGCAAAAGTGACGAAAATCACGAAAACGAACACCAAACCACCATAAAACACCCCCCCTGCACGAATACAGAACAAAACCGAAAAATAAGCAGCAGAGAGGCCGCATAACATGGCGCTAGCCTAGCCTAGTTGCTAACAGGACAGGGCGATGCTGAATAATAAGTAGCCATGTGTGTCGCAGCTCATTGGCTGACAAAGCCGAGAGAGGAGCAGAAACTACCGAACTTTAACGGCTTTATGAATGCTATTAATGCTGCCAATAATGTTGTCTGATACATGGAGTGGCTGCTCCATGACTTCAACTTAAAAAAAATGAAAATCACAAATTTGAAAAAAATAAATAAAATTGGTCTTTTTCTCCGTTTCGTCGACGCCGACTTGTTGAGGTTTTAAGCGCGTCGAGTCACAAATGATTGTTACACATAGTACAAAAGTAAAAGTACTGTACTTTGCACTTTGGGTTTTTCAGGCGATCTGTGCTGATATTAGCAAGTTTGAGGAGGTTTATGGACGTTTAAAAAAAAATAAAAAATTGTAAGAATACCTTGTAAAGTTTTATAGTGAGACCCTTGTACTTAAGTATTGAAGAACAACATTCAGTTGTTGTCATCTGGACACTTTTTAATTAAAAAACAAGACATTTTGGCTCTCATCCAAGAATCATCCTCAATCTGTGGATCTAGTCTGAAAACTCGGATAATTTTATCCTATTCTAGTTTTAGGGGAAACTACTAACGAGTAGAACTTTGCGAACTCCTTGTTTATTGTCCTTGGTGATTTTGACAAGGGGAATCTCAACCACAAACTACTAAAGTACAGACCGTTTATTAAAGTCTCGACCAGAGAGCAGAACACACTGGATCACTGCTACACAACAGTCAGCCACGCCTTCCACGCCGTGGCCCCAGACCACGTCATGGTTCACCTGATCCCCACGAACAGACAGAGGCTGAAGCTCTCCCAACCTGTAGTGAGGACTTCTGAGAGAGGGACCAATGAGGCAGAGGAGGAGGAGCTACGTGTGTGTGTGGACATTACAGACTGGGAGGAGCTATGTGTGTGTGTGGACATTACAGACTGGGAGGTCTTCAGAGCTGCCACAGACAGTTTGGATGAGGACACAGACACTGTAATGTCACACATTCTGTGAGGACAGCATTAGACATCACACACACACTTAAACTGAGGCTGAGGCAGCAGAAGGAGGCGGAGAACAGGGCCGGTGATGGAGAGCGCTACAAAGATGCAAAGTATGGATGTAGCAGGATGTGTGGAGAGCTAGATCCTAGTACAATACACGTCTGAAGCAGCAGTTCTCAACCTCTGAGTGGAGTGGGCTCCGACAAACTAGTCCAGTTTTATTCCAGACTTACAGATGTGAACAAACTGTTTCGGAAATCCAACCCCTGAAAATCTGCTGGACCGGATGGTGTCTCCCTCTCGACCCTGAGACACTGTAATGATCTGTCTCCTGTCTTCATAGACAGATTTCCTACAATTACAACAGCCAATACAGGCACTCAACATGTTTCAGAAGGAGGCATGACTTCAGAAGGGCCATAGGTGGTATGGGTGGATCCTCATTATCATACAGTATTACAGCCATTGAGGACATGCCCACTTCCCTGGGCACAAACTTGTTGTCGTAGAGTAAAGTTGACCATTGACCGCTGGACACCACATGACCTGGATTTACAGGCTTGTGGCTTTGCATGAGATCTATTGTCAAAAATACTATACGGGTTAAAACTAAGCATAAAATATATGCATTTATGTGTTGAATAAATAAGTTTCCGCCATAAGCTATTTTGATCCGTGATATTTTTAAAGGCAAATGAATCACTCTCTTGCTATTTTAAAAGTCCCCTATGAACATCCATCCATCCATTTAAAAAAAAGAAAATGTAATAATAATAATAATCATTAATTAATACAAAATATTGTTTAAACTGGTGCTTAAGTAACATAATCCAGTAAAGTAGGACAATTGTCACGTCTATTATTTACATTTGCGGATCTGCAGTGTGCACCGATTCGCACCCATTCAGTGTTCACACCTGCCATCAGCCAAACTTCTCACTATTCTGTGTGTTTTTTATGATCTAAACGTGCTTTCTGCCTGAAAACAGTTGCGCCACAATTCTGGAGAGAGAGAAAAGTGAAGTCGTTCTGTGCTAATGTTGGGGAGGCAATACACCCTGAGGAAAGTCCAGTTTTAGTTCATTCTCAATCCAATACATCCAAGAAAATGGCGGTAGAAGTTTAAAATCTGCGCTTTATTTGAAATTAGTTGAAGTTATGTTGATATCCTATGTAAAACTAGGAGTTGTGTGTGACGGACAGAATGCTATGCCCTAACCCTTTAACCCTCTGTGTTCTGATGGCTCCAGCTGGGCAGCTTCGAGGACAGCAGCACCGTGGGATCGGACCCTGCAGGGACACACTTTGGTGGGTCAGGGTTTGGACAGAGGAGGATTTTTGTCAGAGTCCGTACTGTATAGCTGAAACCAAAGCATTTGTCCTTCCTATACACAGTGCGGGGGCTGATCCGGGTCAACAGCTGCCAGTCGGACAGCAGCGGGTTTCTGGAGGACCTTCTCATCCCAGCTCTGCCTCATGACACCTCCCCAGCAACAGATCTTCTCAAGGTTAGTTGAGAACTCTATTTACAAGTAAAGAGTTCATTTGAGGAAAAAACAAAACACATATTACTGTTTGAACCGCTGTTATTATTTTCCCTTTTAGTTCAATTCAATTTATTTTTGTAAAACCCCAAATCAAATCAGCTTAGCCTGCTGCTCATTTAACCTGTTGCTAACATAACCTCCACGTAAGGTGCTGCTAACTTAAGCCACTTCAGAATTGGATCTAATGTTACAGAAACAAAAGTTTAATGTGAGGAAGAATGGGGTAAGACAGGGACACTCGCTGCAACATTCATGCAAGAAAGGCCAGGAGAGTGCCCAGGGATCGCAGGGACAACATTTTTAGACATAAAGTGGAATGTTTTTCCTTCGTGATTGTTTATGACACACAGAGAAAAGAGAATGGACATCAATGCTTTGAAATCAGTTCATTACACCATATCTGCACATCCCGTCTTGTTGAAGCATTTAAAGAGCTCAGAAACAGGGCCAGCGACGACCACAAATAATCCCACTAAATGAATACAGCTCAACATTCCCTCATAATGCTTTCTAACCAGAACAACGCAAATATGAGGTGTAGCAGCGTAAGATCAAAACTGGCGTGTAGACTGAGTCGTTTAGAATGTGTTTGTGGCGTGAGAAACATCCCCAGTGTTCAAAACAGCTTGAGTCCATGTAAATGCAAGCGTAAGGGCGGCCGTCCCCTTGTCCTTGATTATTCCGTGTAGTAAACTCCATGTCAACCCTCTATTTATATCAAATTAAGGTTCTCCAAAATAGTTTGAATGCGGCAAGACTTAGGTTTGATCAATGCAGCGTCCTCCGGGGTCTCAGGTCAGTGCTGTTTATTCCCAGCGTCTGGAGGGATTCACCTGATCCTGGGTCTCAAAGTGGCTCATGCTTGGTGTGCGTGCCCGTCCCTGATTTCACTTCTGCAGTCACCCTTTGAGTCTGGCCTGTTGCTAACCTCTGTGCCACCTGTGTGACCAGGACGGATGCACAGTGGCATGTGGTCAGGGCAATCAAGGCAAGCAGTGATTGACCAATAAAATCTAAAATTACAGTGTGTCACAACTATATTTAAATTGTTCCAAAATGTATAAAAATATGCCTGTTTTCGCCTCACTTCTGCCGCTGAACTTTGTATTTTAGTGGCCACTACAGGCCGCTGAGCAGTACGGTAGGAAGCTTGGTTCTTCTTCTCCTGCAGCTGCTCAGTCTGTGGCCGTGTTCAGAGGCAATGTTCTACTCTCTAATATGAGCTTTAGAACCAGAGTGGACAGCAGCTTATTTTAGAGGTCTGCACATGCGCTCAAAGGGCCACACAGTCTCAAACACATAAATCAATGCTCAAACCACGCGGAATAAACCTGTGTGGGAGTCTTGTGTCTAACTGAGCATGTGCAGAGTGAAGCAACAGCAGTGTCAAGTTTCAATCAGTCACTTAGTCTTTGTTTGTAGCTATGGCTCTGTTCACACGGGTTTTTTTTTCTTTCACTTTTGTGTATAAAATATTGATGACCGCTCCAAGTCTGCTTGCCCATCCTCAAAAGTCACCGCATGCTACTGGTTTCAGGTGAAACTTAAAATAGTGCAAACAAATCGATAAACAGGACAGGCTATTATCAGGAGGTTCTGCCTGGTGGACAGGGCTTACTCAGCTCAGAGTAGGATGTTGTTTTTCTAGAAGTGTCCAGATCACTACAACTGAATATTTTTCTACAATGGAAAACTCATGGACGAATGATGGATTACACCAACTATATTTCAGTGTAGGGTCTGCATATCCTACACCAGTGTATAATGCATCTAACATTATGAAAACCCAAAGCATTATTTAAATAAACAATAAAATGCTGTGTAGAGACTACAGAAGAACAGAACAGATCACTTATAGGAAATTATGTTTTCAAATTATGTTTGCAAACATATTTATGTTAACATAAACATAAACATTATTATGTTTGCAAATTATGTTTGCAAACATAATTATGTTATGTTAAATTATGTTTGCAAATTATGTTTGCAAATTATGTTTCACTTTAGCAATGTCTCACTGTGCCACAAACCTGAAATTACTAAATGTCTTTTTGTGAATACCTGAGATCAGCCTCATGATCACAAGTAAAAATATATGTTCCATTTAGTATTTTTTAAAGATAATATTATGTATGTTTGGGTGATATCAGTTGTTCATGTAGCAGACCTCTGCTCCGGCCAAACCCTGAGGTTGGAGACAAATCTGTTCCAAAGTGCTCTAACACAAACAGGTCTGGGGGGCCAAGACCAGTTGAAACGAGGCCATTGATCCTTTGCATCACATCACATTATCACGTGGGTGCGCCATGACAGACAGCATAAGTGTGTGAATGAAGCAATAAGGAACGCAAAACTGACAGGAAATCATAGTGACAACTGAATATCATATAGCTTATTAATGGGCAGGTTATTTGACGGAGTTTACATAATTTTCCCGTACATCTGCAGTACTTCTGCCGTCCATCATAGTGGAATGAAAATGTCAATAGTAATAGCAACATGGCGAGGCAAAAAACAGGTATGTTGTTTATATGTTTCCTATCCACCACTTACCTTGTTTTGTTGTTGCAGGCTCTCTCTGCTTTGTCCGGAGGGAGCACTGACAGCCACCCTGGAGACACGCCCCCACAGAATACCGTCTGCTCCTCCGTTGCCTCAAATGACATACCTGAACCCCTCCCTCGGCCTGGGTCTCCACTGGCTTTAAACCAACAGCAGGACACCATGGTAACCTTGGACTCTCGATCTCCTTCCCCACTCCAGTCCTGCAAACAAGTTCCTCATGAGAATGGAATTGCCATCGATGAGATCTTCTTACCTTCTGATCAGTTTTCTCCGGCTATATCGGAACCAGTTGTAAATGATAATCAAGAGACTGAAACTAAAACAAGTTCTTCAGACATTGATGTTATCCATTTGAAGACATTTGGCTTGGATGAAAAAAATATGTCCTTTGCTCCCTCTCCAAAAAATGAGGTCAGTATGTTTGTTCATTCGAATAATTTTGACAAATTTCGGCCTTACCACAACCAAAAGTCTACTGAAGAGGTCTTTCGTTCTCAAGTAAAGACAGAATTTCCTGGTGTGTCACACTTTCTAAGTCGGCAAGATTCTTTTGAAAGCTTGACTTTAAATGAAGAAGGACCTGTTCAAAATGTTTGTGATTCAGAGTGCATTGTACGTTATCCAAATGGTCCCAAATCACAATCAGAAGATGTTTTTGAGACGGACATTGATTGGCTGGGAGAGACTCAAAACTGGGTTGACAAAGAAATGCAAAGTGAAGATTTTTGTAAGGATTCTGAAAAGGAAAAGAATTTTTCTGAAGATTCTTTATGTTTGGATGAACTGAGTCCACAATCGTCACCGCTGATTGAAGTTGAGAGCTTGGATGACGTCTTTGAAACGTCTGTGGATAATTTTGACATAGACTCTGGAGATGTGGAGACGTTCTTCCAGGAGCTGAACACAATTGGACAAGTGTATTGGGCAGAACCAATCGCTATTGCAGACTTGAGCCCTTCATCCGGGAGCTTGGAGGATCTAGACATCTTTCAAGAACCGTCTGAATTGGCTATGGAGTCGGATCTTGATGTTCTTCCTTCAACACATAAACCTCCCTTAAAAAACGACAGGACGGTCAGAGATTCCATGGAGTTAATCACATCTGAAATTGAAGATGAGTCATCCTCAATGTCCCTTACAGACTTGAAGGACAAAACATCCAATCGTTCTCTTTCCGTTCAGATGTTGTCCTCGTCTTCTTCTCACATTGTCCACAGAAAGGACATTCCTTACATGGAAAACCCCAAACATGTAGCCCTCCCAAAAAGGTTCAAACTGGACACTTCTGATCCCTTCCGTGCACTTCAGTCGTGGACGGATCTCCACATTCAGTACAACCCAAAGTTCAGCAAAGTGTCCGCCAGCGCCGGGGGAAGTCTGAACAGGCCCATGGAGAGCTACTGGTCGCACTGCCGAGTGCTGGCTCATGAGTGGCAGTCTGACGATTGTCTCCACAGAACGTCCCGGGAGGAGGAATCGTGGTCGGACTCCAGGGACACGGGTCTGTGGGAAGAGGGCGAGGACGAGGAAGTGGACAGGGCTGGAGTACAAGACAGTGCACAGACATGCTTTACCTGTGACAAGTGCAACTGCAGAAAACATGGCAGCCAACAGCACATGGTAAGCTTCAGTATACTGGTCAATAGGAGTCCGCATTAAGTTTAACACTTGACATTTGAAAAGATGAGCTGAAACTGAAAAAAAAAAAAAAATAAAACCAGGGAATTAATGATATATTAGATCCAAAGGTTTTATATATTAAACACACAAAAACAGAACTTATAACAGGACCAGAGAGCATTTTTTTTTTTTAAATGTAAAAAAGTACATACAATAACGACGAATAACACTAAGGCATTTCAGTCCAGTCCTTTATCGTTGGTTCAGTCCGTGTCATCCATTTCTTTGTGATGATCTTTTCCCTGCTGCCATAAGTATGTTTCAAAGCTAGGGCGTAATTTGTGGGTGGGTTAGGGGGCTCATGATCCTCCAATATTCAGAGAAAGACAATTCAACCCCTCCAATATTTGCTCATAATGTCTCTGAATTAATGTAATTCTTGCATGGCAGAAACAGTAATCCTGTTCAGTCCCCCACACGGGTTGTGTCGGAGAAACACGTGTAAGCATTTAGACTGCCTGTGAGTGTTTCCAGGCTCAGTGCATGTGGATTATATTTACATTTTAAAACACAGACACACAGATGAGATTTATTCTATCATGTTGTGCTACAACACCTAAAGCCTTGAATCATAGGTTATTACAATGTGCAAGAGAGGCTTCTCCATTTTATTGCCGGTGCTTAAAAAGTTCACAACTAAATCTTTATTGACACCTGTCACATTTTTATGTGTAATTTCGTTTTATTTCATGGTACACCGTTTTAAAAAGGGGAAAAAGAGAGGACAGGATGTGTGGATGCCAAAGTTTGTCAAGATCAGACTGGAAAGGGCCATTGTGCAATTCTCTGTGACGCAAACTATAGAGTTGCAGTTTGAGCACCAAAAAAGCATTGACACATCAAGTTTTTTACAGTGATTAAGTTGGCTTAGTTTTGTTTTGAAGGTGGAGGTAATGAAAAATAGCACACTACAACTTTTCCACTTACTCAAGTCGTATTCCACTAAACTGGAGTGTTCACATCATGTGGCGCCTTGACATTTTCAAACCACATCCTTATAAAGTCCTCATAGTGGAGAAAGATTTGTCCAAACTTGGATTAAAGACGAGGCGCCATGTTGTGCATCAGCTCTCTGCACAGCTTCAAAGCACCACACGTGCAAACTGCCTGGTGCGTCTTTGTCCCATTATAGCGGTTCAAAGTGTGCATCACATGTCGCTCCTGTCCTCCTCAGTAGCATTGTTTAGGTCTACTACTTTTAGAGATGATTATAATGATGAGTTTTCTCTCTGGTGCCTCCGAACCCAACGCTGTGATCCCAGATCCACCTGCCCACACTGCCATCCAAACCATCTCAGTTTAAAGTCCTAACAGCGAAGAAAGTAGTCCAAACACGAATATGAGGCGCGACTGTCAATATTATTATAATGAGGAGTTTTCCAACGTATCCAAGTCTCCAGTCCCACACTCATGGTCGTGGCCTCGGAGGAACTTTGTGCTTAATACATTCACATAAGCACCAGATATGAACTGATTTTCCTGAAGGGCAATGTTCAAGGCCTTGGTATGCTCTTGTTCCAAAGGTATCTAGTCACAGTGTCCATTGTAGTAGATACAGTACATTGTTCTGAAATCGAGTGGGATGGCGATGTTAAAAACATTAATATCATTCATCTCGGTCCAATATTTATGTCTCAGTCCGACAGTCCCAAAACACATGGTAATGGTGAACCACATGTACGTATTTGTGACATTTTTCAACACCAAATATGGCAAGTCCTTCTTTGTCTAGTTGAGGATCTTGTCGCTGTCGGTTGCAAAGTGCACGAGACAAATCCAAACTGTTTCTTACTTCCATCTTCCATGACGTGTGATAGCACTGCATCTACTCCATAAAGCGAAGCATCACAAGACAGTATCAGCTCTCGATCAGCTGAGTAGTGCACCAGAACATAAGATGTGTTTAGCGTTGCCAACTATCTCAACCCCAAATGAGGGACACTTTCTTCCAGGTGCGCACGCACATGCGCTCGCGCCAACAGCTGACCAACAATAATGGAAATAGCAAGGTTTCATTAGCCATAACATAAACCTATTTTCAGTGTAATTTTGGCAAACCACTACTGGACTTGCTTGGATGTATTGTACATAGGAATAGTGAAGACAATTATTACAAGTTTCTCTCAAATGTCATGTTAGCATTAGACTATAATACGCTGCAGACACTGAAAAGCTTTAGGCCTGAACCATTGTCAAACTCATTTGTCCCAGTTCTGAGCAGCACATGAGGCCACATCATATTGAAGGGGGAAAAAAGACATTTATGTAAGTTATATATTAACATTTTTATTATAACTCTGACATTTAAGCTTTTAAAAAACATGACATTTAACGGCTGTAGAACTGTTTGTTGTTATCCATCTGTCTTCAGTTTTTCTCTCCAACATAAATTGTGTTGGTGTTGCTCTCCTGACCTGTTTCTGTTGTTTCTTACACTGTATTGTCTTCTTGACTGTGTCTCTGTTGTTGTCCTCAGATGTCTGTGTCTCTGTCTGTTTCATGGACCTCCTCTGACCCTGCAGTAAATGAAAGAAACAAATCATTCTTAGTTTGAGAAATACTGACCCTAATCTATGAGCTTATGTGTGGGCGCCTCGGTTTCAACGCGCTTTACCTTCTGTTTCCCTCTCTGGATATGACAAATCAAAATCACCCATATTTCAGGACGTCCCGGGCGGTTGGCAACCCTAGATGTGTTCAACAAGTCTTTAGAGCTTTGAAAAGCTTGTTCTTGTTCTTTGTTCTAATTCCAACCAACATCATGACTCAACAGTTTGTGTAAAGGAGCCAACCTTGTTGCCAAGTTGGGAAGAAACTCGTTGTAGTTTAACAGTCCCAGAAACGATTTAAACTAGGTCCAAAAAAAACTTCATCTGCTGTTGAGGAGCTGTTGTGTTTCCCCGCGCAGCTGTGCGATGGTAGAACATGTAGAGAAAGTGGATTGGTGTATTCACTTTACAAAGTCCAAAAACGAAGGAGATGGGCTCCGGGGCCTGTCTGGGTCACGCAGATACTTCAGAGGTGAGCAGAGTTTAGTGAATATCATTATTTGCTCTAAGAGCTGCGTCTTGAGGATTTTTTTTTTTATCGTTGCAGGGTTTGTTTTGGGCCTTCTTCCGGGTAGTGTGTAGGCATGTCACTAGAGCGTAATCTCTGATTGGTTGCTGCGCTGCGTCTCCCTCCAAAAAGTTGGCTGCTCTGGCCGCTCTGGCTGCTCTGGCCGCTCTTGCCACCTGTCCAAAGCGTCCAGAGTGTCCGACGCAGGATTCGTGCCGCAAAACTGCTCAAAACCCACTGCAAAAACGCTGGATGGCCATGACGCTCATATACATATACTTTGAATATAAACTGGACGCTTTGACACAGCAGTGTGAACGGGCCTCTACAGAGACTAGAGGACTGGGTGGGCATCACTGACACTGCCCTAAATTTATTAAAGTCCTATCTGGAAGACAGGAAGTAATTTGTAACTGTGTCTCAGACCTGTGGGGTGCCCCAAGGGTCAATCCTGGGACCAATTCTGTTCAACCTCTACATGCTGCCGTTAAATCAGTTGAAACGCAGTGAAAATGTGTCCTATCACAATGATGCAGACGACACTCAGATCTATGTTTCACTGTCGCAGGTGAATATGGACCAGTGGATTCACTCTGTCACTGCATCCAACAGATTAGTGTGTGGATGCAAAATTTGTCTTTGGCCCACAGAAACAAAGAGAAAGTGTTAGCAGTCACCTCCAGAGTTTCACTCTAAAACCTATGAATGAAGTTAGAAATTTGGGTCAAATCAATAACATCACGAGCACAAAAAACCTTGGCAAAATCAAAGGTATAGTGTCTAAACCAGACTTGGAGAGACTTCTCCATGTGTTTGTCTCCAGTAGATTAGACTGTAACGGCCGCTCACTGGCCTCTCCAAACGAGCTGTAAAACAGCTGCAGTACATCCAGAACGCTGCTGCTCGGGTCCTGACTAGAACCAGGAAGTACCATCACATTAGTCCTGTTCTCAGGTCTCTGCACTGCCCCCTGTGGCTCAGAGAAGAGACTTTAAAGCAGCTCTGCTTGTGTACAAGTCTCTCCATGGGCTCAGTTTGGGATTCATCTCTCTCCAGTTATCAATCAGTCCTACATTATATATTATTCTGCGAAATGTATTGTTTATAGTTTTACCAGTATATCAAGGCCAGCTCCATCACCCTGTTTGCCGTTACCGTGGCCCCATCCTGGAGCCAAGCCTGGAGCGAGCGCCTGGTGGCCGGGCCCCTGGCTGAGCCCCCCCTACAGCCAGAACAAGCAAAGTGGGGCCATCCTCCCATGGACCCACCACTTGCGGGAGGATCCGTAAGGGGCTGGTGCAGAGAGATCCGGCTCTCCGTACACAGAAACTGACCCTTGCGGCGGTTCAGAGGGGGTTCAGACTTATGCAGATCAGCAGTGGAGATAGCGCATCACCTTGGTAAATGCCGCACTTGACAGACACTTGTGCAAGTGTCTTGCCATTGGCCTCAAGGGTGGTTTTCCACAACCTCATCAAGTTCCCTATGAAGACTCTTAGAGGCCCACTGATGTTGTACAACCCCAAGCATTCAATGATCCAAGTGTGTGGCATTGAGTCGTATGCTTTCTTGTAATCAATCCAGGCAGGGCTCAGGTTGGTGTGTTGGGCTCTACAGTCCAGTGCGATTGTACTGTTCTGTCTACCAGGAGCTGGTGGTTCGCACCTCTAGTTTTTTTGCCGATGCCTTTCTGAGCAGTCTCATATATTGATCCATGTGCCCACTTATCTTAGCCATCATTATGCCCGACAGGAGCCTCCACGTTGTGGAGGGACAGGTTATTGGCCGATAGTTGAACGGGACTGTGCCCTTTGAGGGATCCTTCTGGATCAGGATTGTACGCCCTTTGGTTAGCCATTCAGGCTGAGTTCCGTCCTTTAGCAGTGTGTTCATTTGCGCTTCTAGGCTCTCGTGGAGTGAGGTGAGTTTCTTTAGCCAGTATGCATGTATCATGTCAGGGGCCGGTGCTGTTTTTCATGCCTGAGACTCTTTCTTGTATGTCTGCCACTGTGATGGTAACTGGGTTCTGCTCAGGGATTTTGCTGTGGTCTTCTCTTAGAGCCATCAGCCACTGTGCATCTCGGTTGTGGGATGCTTCCCTTTCCAGTACTGTTCAGTTTCCAGCCTTGGTGGGTTTACTTGGCTGTTATTACCCTGCCATTGAGCGTACACTTTCTCCAGTTGAGACGAGAACAGCCTGTTTATTCTCCTGGCTTCATTCTCTCTCGTGTAGCTCTTTAGGCGGCTGGCTAAGGCTTGGAGCCTTTGTATGCAAGTTTTGAGTGATTCAGGTATGGGCATCTTGTTGTACCTTTTGGGTACTTGTTTTCGCATTGCACCTTTCCTGGCTCTCTTGATCTTAGCCTCCAACCACCTTTTCCATGGTGGCTATTTCATCTCATGGTTGCTCTTACGATAGCAACCATGAGATGGGATAGCTGTATTCACATTCTCTAGAAGACTTTTTGAGAGTACTTCACTGAGCCTATGTAATGGACTTCGGGGTTGCCTGTTGTTCATTGGTTACGTACCCAATCTCTGGATGGGGAGTCACCGCTAACTCGCCCCTGACCTCTCGCACTGGCTCGCCCTTGCTATTGCCAAGATGAGCCCGATGAGGGTGGTGATCAGTTTACGGAGTTGTGGCTGCAGGTGCATCAGTTTGTGTACAGGGAGAAGAGAAGGCGAGACATTACATAGCCCTGTGGAGATCCTGTTCTGATAGTTCGATTGTCTGAGACATTGCCTGCCTCCGTTCCGTCAGGAAGTCAGTGCTCCACCTGCAGGTGGAGTCAGACACGTTGAGCTGGGAGAGCTTGTCCTGGAGCAGAGCAGGAGGATGGTGTTAAATGCAGAGCTCAAGTCCACGAACAGGATCCTGGTGTAGGTTCCCAGTGAGTCCAAATGCGGCAAGAGTTTATGTACTAAAACAGACAGACAATATGGGGCATAAAGTCTGATGTCAAAAGCAAATAAATCATGTCACTATCATCATGTGACCACAACCCAGTGGTGGCTCCATCTCTCGTGTTGTTTAGTTCTCTGTGTTTTGCATCTTCCTTCAGAGTACCTCTGCTTCTCTTAGTGTTCTGAGCATGTGTTTTTTACCTCAAAAAGTCAAGAGTAGTGGGGAAAGAAAACTCATGTCTTAGTTTTCTCTTCCCTTGAAGAGAGAACCTTTGCCGTTGTTGACGAACCTCGTATGGAATATCTTTGAGGAATAAGACACCCTCTGCTCTGTACTGGAGGTCTCCTTTAACCCTTGCAGCATTCAAGACACGTTCCTTCACACGATCGTTAAGACACGTCATTATCAGGCCCCGTGGTTTATCAGCTGCTGATCTTGGTTACCCAGGCGATGTGCTCTTTTGATTTTGATGACAGCAGATATGGACTTCAAATCCAGAATCTTACTTTTCACATTATTGTTTTCTGACTCCAGCGTTGTCATCCTGGCCCGCAGCGCCTCCATCTCGGTCCTTTCTGCAGATCGTCCGCATTATCTGAAACTTACTGCTCGATTTCCTCCATGCGTGCTCTGGTTAGTCCCGCTTCCCTCAGCTCAGCGGCTACTGCAGCAGATACTTCAGCAGATACTTAAGCAGATACTTAAGCAGATACTGCAGCAGATACGGCCGGGGCAATGGCCACTATCACCTCGGCTCTAAAAGACACGAAATCACGCAGCATTTCGTGTCTTATTTCTGACATCATGAGCAATAACTTAAGATTAGTCATATTCTTTCCCTCTTCCGATGCAAAGAAGTCGCGAGAATCTCCGTTTGGAGGTCGGGACCCCGTAAGAACAGCTCATTTCCACTTCAGGTTTGCAATCCATGTTAGCCTAGTTAGATTTGTTAGCTTGTAATGCAGGCTATTTTCCAATGGGGCTGTGGGCCGTTAGATTTGTTTTTACGGCATTTCAACATTTAAAAATGAGTTGAATGCTATTCTTAGTTTCAATCAGTATACATAACAACCCTGATTACATCAACTGTGAAAAGGTCCAAACAAATCCTTCTGAATAAAGAGGCTCTGTCCATTCTTTTGTCTTATTAATGTAAATGTTAGTAGCATTATTTAGCCTGCTCGAGCTCACAAACATGAGGTGACGCTCAAACAGTAGAGTGTCTGTTACCGCGGTTACAGTGTTTGGATGAGAAGTGCTTAAGAGCCACACTTACGTATTTCCATTTGAATATGTCATTTGCATCTTTCCATTGTAGCTTTGAGAACATTGAGCAGGTCATTTCTCCATTTCCTATCCTGAGAAAACTGAAGCTATGTCTCTGTGTAAACCTAAGAGTCATTAAACCACGCTAAAGACAGACTGAACAAGTAAATAATTGGCAGTATTCAACACATAATATTCTGCTCATAAATGCATAATATTTTAGTTTTCGTTCTGAAGCAGAATAGTATTTTTGTTACTGGATGTCGCACAAAACCACAAGCCTTTAAATCCAGGTCATGTGGTGTCCAGCAGCTTTTTTCCATACCAGGAAGTTTGTGCTCAGGGGAGTGGGCATGTCCTCAGCCTCTAAAAAAAATGTTCTCAATACAACAGCCATTTGTGACCCCTCCCCCGCCTGTGCCTGCTCTCACACACCTGCCCCTCCCTCACCTGTCCAGTACAGTCATCAATATAATAAGAGACAAAATAGTGCAATGCAAACTGGCATAAAACAGCAAAGCATGTTTGTATTTTCCAAAGTAGTCAACGGTCTTGTGCAAGGTTTGAACCTGTGATCTGCTGATTGAGGGGCAGCAGCACAAGCCAAGGGGTATGTGGATCCCTCATCACCAAACACACTTCACGCACGCACATTTTAAGGCAAAATTTACTTTTTGAGGTTTTAACCATGTTATGCCATTGTTTCCTTATCATCATACTCATTAATGAATTGTTTGCTGATGGCAGAGTGGTTAGCACTCTTGCCTCCCAAGAAGATCATGTGTGTTGGCAACTCTAAATTGGCCCTAGTGAATGAATGTGAGAGTGAATAATTGTCTGTAATGTCTATGTCTCTGTGTTAAACCTGCGACGAGTTGGCCACTGTCCAGGGTGTACCCCGCCTAAGGCCCAAAGTCACTGGGATAGGCTCCAGTCACCTGTGACCCCTAACGGGGAAAAGTGGTAGAAAATGAATGAATAATTTTTTGCTGTCCTTTCACTTTGACCCTCACAAAAACACTGACACCCAGATTTGTGATGTCAGTGATCCAAAGGTCTCCTGTGCTGTTTTTTTAAAATATAAATATTTTATTTCAATAAAAAATAAAAAATAAATTAACATGGAACATAGAACAATGCAGAACACAACACGACCAGAAAACAAAAATAACAATAAGCACACAAGTAGACATCAGAACAACATTCACAAACACAGGAACTTGTCTTGGTGATTCGATGCAACACAAACAACACAATGAACAAGTCACAGCAATAAGCTATCGGACAATATGAAATAAAAAAAATAATAGAATAAAAATTAATGATTTTTATCCATGTTTAAATTCTGGTGACAGTGACAGTGACGTCAACAGGAAACAAAATCACGGCACATTTAAATTAAAATAACTTAGTCCAAAGACTTTTCTTTTAACATTTTCAAAACAAACTTAGAACATAAGTTTATTAACTGCAAATAGTGATCCTATCTGGTCCAAATATCTGTTAAATTTGTCCAGTTCAAAATGGAGTCCAAATGTGATATTATGTTTTTTGCCTTTTCCATATGTCCAATATTGTAGGTGCAGCTTTTGGGGTCTTAAGGCCAGAATAGTCCCAAAATCCCATGGAATGGCAATGCCAAAAATAGTCTGCAGCGCTTTTCTGATTTCAGTCTAATATTCCGGAGCATCGGGACAGTCCCAAAAAGCATGGAAATGGTTTGCATCCTTGTGCCACAGTTTCTCCAACAGTTGCATTTAATGTTCACTTTGACCTGGTGTTATGAAAAAACATCACTTTCCAACTAAATTCTTTGATTTTCTGATTCTCAACTGAGATGTTTCCCATTCTTCCTTAGTCGAAATAAAATTACCCTCTCCTTCCCATTTATTTTTGATGTAATTAGTAGTATATATTACATTTATATATTTTTCCCCTTGAAAGTTCTGATGTATAAGCTTTATTAACTATTTCAGTCAAAGGGCTATGATTGGCATTGCTTAGTTTAACGTCTTGGTTATAAAAACTATAAAAACTTAGCTGGTAACGCGATATAATACTCAAATTACTTTTTTAGAGTAACGATTAATGTAGGGTTAGTTTTGTGCACCCACGTTATTTAATACTCCTACTTTAAGTTACTTTCAAATCTGTAACATGTTAGTTTTGGGCCGGTCTCCTGAGCACAACCCCAGAGCTCAGTGTGTCGTGAGCATGTGCACTGTGCAGCTACCGGGAGACTTGTCCTCACGCCAAAGAGAATGAAACTCCTTCTCCTTCGTTATAACCATTATTTAGTATCTGAGGAGTAAATGTAGGAAACAGCAATGTGGTGAGTTTGATTTAAATAAACTACAGTGCTAAGAAATGCGTCTATACGAGGCACAATCCGGTCAGTAACCACTTTAGGAACAAGAGATATGATGGCTTCTTTCCAATTAGGAGGGGTCTGAGTTATTTAAGTGCTCAGTTGAAAAAAATGTAGATATCAAATTTAGGGAGGGGGCTAGAGAGTCATTTTATTACATAGCCACTACATTTGCATATCATTACGTTCAGCTTAGAACAGATTTTTTTGGGTGAAATTTTCAAAAATATTTATTCCGGTATGGAAGGTGTATCAGCTTCAAATGTATAACATTTCATTGCTTTCATTGGCCCAATTTGAAGTGTTTTCAAAGAAAACTGTAGGAGGAGAGGCCAAAAGTACAAGGTGCACTTTTGTCAACGCCATGTTTGATCCAATATGGCCGACTTCCTGTACGATTTAGGGCGGGGTCATATTAACATTTTTTACATGTCCTCACGTGAACAATTTTGTGTGAGTGAGAGTCATTCTTTTACTGCAACTGCGTCAGGCTCCCATTGGCCCCATGTTCATTGATTTTTGAGGTGGCGTCACTCACTGAGTTCTAATCTTCAATAACACTCTCGAGCATATTTGTTCCTGTTTACTACTTGATTTTTGGGGTTTTCCGGCCCCCGGATACATCTTGATGCTTTGTTTCTTTCATTCACTTTAATGGTTCAAGGTTTCTTTATTAGTACTTGAAGGTAATTCGTTTGCAGAAGAGGCCACAACAGTCCAACAACATTCAAATCAAGATAAACACATGACATGAATGACACAGATACACACAGTACTCCACAAAGACGTCTTCCTACAGCCTGTAATAGTCCACATCCAGATGGACCTCACCTGGGTTCTGCTTAGAGGTGAGGCCCACCTAAACACCTCTCCTGTTCAGTGTTCCAATAGCTGTCCCTGAACTGTTTAGTGTCCCCCGAGGGACCTCGTAGTGCCGGTCAGAGCGATTAGGCAGGAACTCCACATGCAGCGAGTGTTTTTTAGTTAGCACTTAGCACATGACGAGCTTCCACAACCTCGTAAACATTGGCTTTGTTCTCTTATGGGCTTCTGTAAAGTGATTATGGCTGTATCCATAATCCAGGTAAATGTGTTGTGAAAAGAGCTGTTAATAGTCAAAATGTATACATATTAATTACCTTAATTAGCCTCACGGCGGGCTTTTAAATTCACTTCAGTAGGTTATGTCTTTAAAAAACACACGTTCCCTTAAAATTTGCTGTTAAGAGGCAGAATAAGAGTAAATATGGCCTTAATAAACCCAATTTTAAATGAATAGAGCCTGACACACCTTTTATAATCAGCTGTCTATAAACTACTTGATTTACATGACTTCATATGTTGGCAGTTATATATGTCTCCACAGTTCCTACAGGCCATTGATAAGGTTAATGTGAACTTCATTCAGCCCTTGAGTTTGGACCCAGACCCATCCCCAATTTGAGTCAGTCCATTATGCTATCTCATTAGACTATTTGTAACATTTTACTCACCAGAAACAGTTCAACTGTTCATTTTCCAAATAACATTTCATACCATTTATTTTCCGATATGGAGATGTGAAATATTTTACCAGGAGTAATCAAACAACTTACATTTTGAACTAAAATCAGTTGGCCTCAGGCTTATTATCACTCAAATGTATTTTCATGAATGTTGGGCTGTATTAAACCTGAAATATTCATGTTTCAAGAGTAAAAGACGGGGAAGTTGTTTTCACACAGCCACTTGTTAGAACAAGGAGTGTGAACATGAGTCCAGACCGAATTCAACGGCCGCCCTGAGAGCGCTTAAAATAGGTGGTCTCAGAGCGGCTCCTTCCGCTCTCCGGAGAGGGCCGAGTGTGGTGTGACCGCCAAGTCCATGGTGAGAGCAAAAGGAATGAAGGAATTTGATAAAAAAAAATATGCTTGAACTGCATAGATTTGCATGAATTGTCACTGCAAAACTATCCGTTAGCAACCTGCTTCTGACGAGCCGAATCCGATCGACTCACTTTTAAATCAGCGGGACACTTCGGATTTTTCACTGCCACCGCCACGTCACTTTCACGGTGTATTAACCAAAAGACCAGGTGTCCACGCAGCTTTTCTCCTGAAATAAGTGCTCCAGTCAGTTGATGCCTCTCACATGGCTCTTGGTGCGTTGTTTGGGGTGAATGTGAAGCGGTGAATAGGACCAACCCAAAAGTGAAGTCAACAGAACTAATTCTAGTGCGTGCTCTAACGAGGGAAACACCTTTCAACACCTGGATATAATATTCATTCCATTTGTCTTCTCAGCTGTCTCAGAGGGAGCTGGAGGAGCTGCTCCTTCACCTGCAGAAGTTCTGCTCTGTGCTGGGCCTGATGGAGGAGCAGCTGACAGAGGAGCAGGCAGCAGTCTACAGCGCCCTCACACACCAGGACAGGTAACGCCTCGGGCCGCCCCCAGTAGCTCCTAAACTAGTACTACACCACTAGAACACAACTCCAGGAGTGATGGAGAGATGTTCTGTGCCGTGTCCTCCAGGGAGTGTGTGGAGGAGCTGCTGCGGCTGAGGAAGGCTGTGTGGCAGGAGGCTGTGGAGCTGGAGAAGCAGCTGTCGGACCTGGTGCACCACGACGACCACAGCCTCACTCTGGTATTCAGCTCATGTCTGTTTTATACTACTCTCCACATGAGCGTGTTTGAAAGGCCAGTTTGGGTCTAACATTCACTGGACACTATGACCAGAAGCCGACTTAACTTTGATGAACATGACTCCCGAATCACACATCCGATCCGGTCTTTTATACACTCAACTCAGTACTTTCTGATTTGTCTGGTGGTTGTCTGGTCTAATGAGTATTTGCCAAAGCATTTTTGAAATCACATTTTGGTGTAATTATTAGGATTTGGTGTAAGACAGTGGCCACCGGCCCCCATCTCAGAGGCAGGGGAGGTCCATCCTGAAGCCGTGGATAAACATGCTGATGTCTCATGTAGGTCTCATTAGCACGAGTGAACTGTGAGCTCATCAGCTGGAGCACACAGCGTCCTGCTCATGTCGGCGCTGTGTGCTCCAGCTGCAGAACTCACACGCTCGAAGCCAGAGGAAAGAGAGAGACGCGTAAACTCACCTGTTCACACTATTTTTGTCCTTCTCAAAGTCTCAAGCCTCTTTCTGAGCTACAAGTGTTACGCTTACATTTATACTTAAACTATAAATGATCATTAGTCTATTTAGTTGTGGCCACTATATTCTATTTTCAAAAATAGAAATTGAGGCAACTGTACAGATTTCTTATAACTAACACATTTGACTCTTTTATACTGGAAGTTTCTTAATAACATGTTATCATTATTATTATTACGGTATATTAAAAGAATAGGAATACACTGTGTTTCTATTGCCTAAAAATCCAGTGAAAAATGAATAATAATTGCAACAAAAAAAAAATAGATAAATGTATAATATAAATCTAAAGGCAGATGTTGGGCTTGTGACTGTCATGGTCACGTCTGTCTGGTGATGTACAGTCTTGTCTTACTCATGGTGTTTCTGTCTCTGCTCCTCTTCCTTTCCCCCCTCCCTTCTTGTTCTTGTTCTCCTCTCTGGTTACCGCCCCCTTGTCTCTCTGGTTACCGCCCCCTTGTCTCTCTGGTTACCGCCCCCTTGTCTCTCTGGTTACCGCCCCCTTGTCTCTCTGGTTACCGCCCCTTGTCTCTCTGGTTACCGCTCCTTGTCTCTCTGGTTACCGCCCCTTGTCTCTCAGCTCATCACAGGCTCTCCTCACCTGTGCGTGGGTTCACAGCTGTATCTGTTTGTTAATCACTGGGTGTGGTATATTAGGTGTTTGTTTCCTCGGCCTCAGTGCGAGATTGTCTGCGTTGCCGTGTTCGTCCCCAGCTGTCGAGCTGCTGATTTTTGATTCCTGTTCTGACTCTGACTTCTGATTTTTGCCTAACCCTCGTGATCCTGTTTGCTGTTATCGACCTCGGACCATCCTGAGTATTCCTTCCGCCTTTCCTCTGACTAAGCTGAATGCCTGTGTACCGAACCTGGAACGGATTTTTGACTATGCCTCTCGCCTGCTCTATGACACCGCTGTTTGTTGGCTCTGACACCGCTGGAAGGACCCTCCCTTGTCGTTCAGACATTACCAGTGACTTTGTACATTTCTCAGTTCTGTTCTTTTACAATCATCTCCTGTTTCCAGCTCTGTAATTTGCTCCGTTCTGCCTTTCGTGACAGTGACTTGACATGGACTTCAGCTTTCAGACTTTAGAGTCGAAATATCAAGTAATTGGTCTAAAGTTTATACCAATGACTTGATACTTGATCAAAGGGTGAAGGTTGGGCATCCTCAAAGAGATAAGAATAATTCAAAATGTTTGGGGATGCATATTTTCATCTAATAAAACATCAGGGCAGAGATACTCGCATCACTTTTTTTAAATTTACAACAATCAAGTACGTGCGCGCCAAAACTTGAGACTTTACCTGGACTTTGGACTCAAAAAACAAAACTAAACCGCACTCAAATGTAAAGGAAACTGTGCATTCTTAGCATTCTTACTATTATAAGAACGGTTCCAAAGCTCTGCTCCTCGTGTCTCTGTGCAGAATATGCTTCGGCTCCTGGATGAGCAGTCCCTCCTGTGCTCCCAACTGCGCCTTTTCTCCCCGGGGCCCCACAGTCCTCTATCAGGGGCCCTCAGTCCTCAGTCAGGGCCGGTGCCCAGGAGGACAGTAGCTACACAGTGCAGTCTGCCAAAGAAGCCCCCTTACACAGGACCCAGCAAAGCCCCTGGAGGCCCCCAGCTGCAGCCGGCCCCGCCCCACCCGGCCCTGGGCTGTGCTCCTGCTAAGACGGACAAACTCCACCTGGTTGGGTTTCTGCACAGAGTGAGTACATAATGTAATGTCTGATCTTAATTCAGCCACTTTTTTTTCATGCATCATTTTGTTTCATTCTAGTTGAGGAATTCGATTCGACATTAGGAGAAGACCACTTCCTGACTGACACGTTAGTAGGACACTTCTAAAGGGCGTTCACACCAAGCACGTCAAAGGGCGGAGCAAGGATCCGCATCAAGCCTCCACATGTGAAGGGCCCGAACCGGAATTATAAACTCTGAACTTTCGGGGTCAAGGGGCAGGACCCAGGCTGCTGTCATTAATCCACTCTTCTCCAAACAAGGTCCTTCTTATACTTTTGTTAGTTTATTAAAGTTTAGCATGAGCCACATTCTGTGGTGTCATGGAAACGATACAGGCCTATTGCATCATAACCGATATATTACTGTAACAAGCATTTTCTCATTTCAATGACAATATCAATGTCATTTTTGTGATTACACATGTTTTTAAGAAATCGTCATGGCTTTGCATGTGTCTTCATTTCCAGTATTATGACATAACTTAAGTATACTCGTAGTAGTAAGAGACTGGCTTTATCTTAAAGGTCCCATAACATGCAAAATCGACTTTTCAGAGCTTTTAACCTTCTTACATTGCTATTTGTGCTTCATATATGTCCAGAGTGTTTTTTTTTTTTTATTGATTCCCGCAGTGTTTAGCTATAGAACAGACTATCTCCTTTCCTCGAATCTCCAAACTGACGGGCGGTGGCTGCAAGACCGTGTCATAAGGGCAAGCACGCGTCACCATCGTCACATGATGCAGGTCACGTGTTGCAGAGGTCACGTGTTGCAGAGGTCACGTGTTGCAGAGGTCACGTGTTGCAGAGGTCACGTGTTGCAGAGGTCAAATGCTGCAGAGGTCACACGTTGCAGAGGTCGCATGCTGTGTCAGTGTTCGAGTTACAGTTGGGCTGGATGCTGTAGCTCCCGCATCCCAGGATCCAGCTCATCATTATCCGAGTGTCGCCATAGTAACCTTCATGTAAAATGCTGTAAAAAGAGCCCCCCCTAGTGCTATTTCTGTAGTCACATCACACAGATGGAAAAACAAAATGCGAGTCAGGCCCAATCTGAGAAATGTGATTCATATTCCCTGTGAAAAGATAAAGCCCAGTCTCACTGAAACTAGTCTGAAACTTGCTGTGCTAAATGTCAGATCCTTATGTCACAAATCACTCTTAATTAATAATTTTATTTCTTCTTATCTTGATTTTATGTTTTTAACTGAAACATGGCTTGACAAAAACACAGGAAATGTAGTTCTGATAGAATCTGCTCCACCCAACTTTAAGTTTGAATCTGAAACACGAGAAAACAAAAAAGGGGGTGGAGTCTGTGCTGTCTTTAGAGATGAAATAATTACCCGCAGGTTGTCTTTTGGGGTGTTTTCATCATTTGAGTATGTATCCTTTAAAATGGAGCTAAAACAGTCTCCATCCATTCTCTTCATTGTTTTATACAAGCCTCCCCAGCACTGCCAAAGTTTTATTGATGATTTTACTGAGATGCTTTCAGTCATATGCACAGACTTTGATGGTTTGGTCATTACAGGTGATTTCAATGTGCATGTTAATATTTGTGACAGAAACGCTAAAGAGCTTGATGCTGTCCTTGAAACCTTCAGTCTTACTCAGCATGTGAGAGGCCCCACCCACAGCAAAGGACACACTCTAGATCTCATAATTACAAAGGGGGTAATGTTAAAAAGGCCCTATTGAAAGAGACTGTCATGCAGGCCCTTTAAGGGGCGGAGCCTAGACAACCGAAACCGAAAGGAGCAAGCTGCGTGAGGAGAGAGAGAGGAAAAGAGTTTGGAGACGGAGTTTGCCATCGCGGTTTATCAGAGTTTTTAGTTGAATGTAGTAGTTTGTTTGCATCCCAAGTTAAGTATTGTGTGCGTGACAGAAGTAAGTAAAGTTTGCAATGCATATGTGTATTAAGTTTAGTGTTTTAGAGTTGTTTGCTGCTTAATTGATGCATGCCTCCATCACATGTACATCTTAAAGTGACGCTAATGTCGGTGCACTGTTTATATGTGTAAATGTGCTACTGTTACAGCGTAATCCTGTCAGTTTATAGTAGTAATAGCAGTGTTTGTGACTTTATATATTATATATATATTCATATTTCATTGGTCTGTTTGTTTAGGACCACACACATATCACCTGTGCAATCAAACTGTAAAGAATAATTGAAGATATCAATAAACCACCCTCAAGTAAAGAGCGACTCTTCATTTGAGCTCTAACCAGGCTCACCACAGTGATTCGTCAGCCCACACCAGCACAATAATTTAAAACCTATCTTTTAGGTAAATATTTCAAATGTTAATGTGATCGATGTTGCTCTGTCTGATCATTTCTGTGTCTTTGACCTGTCTGTTTCTCCCAAACCACCGGCTGGTCCTGCAGTTGTTCAGAGGCTGGTCCTGCAGTTGTTCAGAGGAGACACATAAATGATGGCACAGGTGCACTGTTTATGGAAATGATAAACTTTGTAAATGTCTCATGTTCTAATGTAAATGATTTGTTGAACTCTGTTACATCTAGTGTTTTGAATGTTCTGGACACCATCGCCCCTATGAAGGCTAAAATGGTTAAAAATAAGCAGGAGGCGCCGTGGAGACATGATGATTGGGTCAGGGCACAGAAAAGGGAGTGCCGCAGGGCCGAACGGAAATGGCGCAAGTCAAAGCTCCAGGTTCAAAAAGAGATTTACAAAGAGAAGTTGAACATGTACAACCTAATCTTATGTAGAACTAGGGAAAGATATTTTTCTGAAATAATTGGAAGCTGCAGTAACAACTCGCGTGTCCTGTTTGTCACAGTAACAGATGAACAAACCCTCCAGCTCAGCTGCCGTTAGAACTCATTTCCACATCAAGTGTAATGAGTTTGCATTATTCTTTAATGACAAAGTTCAGGGCATTAAAAATGCTATAAATCCCACAATGCAAAAAATTACCCTAAAACCACCAAGACACTTAGAGCTAACTCACTTTGCACCTGTAACTGACAAAACTGTCCATGAGATCATCACCAGTCTGAGTTCATCTACATGCTGCCTCCATGTGTGAGCCTCCAGATTTCTAAAGTCTGTGCTGAACAGTTTGTTAGCATCACTCACTCACATAGTTAACATGTCGCTTCAATCTGGAACATTCCCAATGTCTTTGAAAACTGCGGTCATAAAGCCTCTCCTAAAGAAGAGCAGTCTTGATGCCGCAGTACTGAGTCATTACCGGCCCATCTCTAATCTGCCATTTTGGGGCAAAGTCCTTGAAAAGGTTGTTTACCAACAGCTCACAGATTTCCTCTTAATAAACAACTCATTTGATGTTTTTTCAGTCAGGTTTTAGACCTCATCACACTGAGACTGCTCTTGTCAAGGTGACAAATGACATCCGCCTGAACACTGACACGGGCAAAGCCTCAGTCTTAATTCTGTTGATCTGATGCTGCTTTTGACGCTGTCGATCACGGGATCCTCTTACAGAGACTAGAGGACTGGGTGGGCATCACTGGCCCCGCCCTAAACTGGTTAAGGTCCTATCTGGAAGACAGGAAGTACTTTGTTGAAATTGGTAGCTGTGTCTCAGACCACATGACCCTGACCTGTGGAGTGCCCCAAGGGTCAGTCCTGGGTCCCCTTCTGTTCAACCTCTACATGCTGCCGTTAGGTCAGTTGATACGCAGTGAAAATGTGTCCTATCACAATGATGCAGACGAGTCAGATCTATGTTTCACTGTCGCAGGTGAATATGGACCAGTAGATTCACTCTGTCACTGCATCCAACAGATCAGTGTGTGGATGAAAAACAACTTTCTCCAGCTGAACTCAGACAAGACTAAAATCATCGTCTTTGTCACAGAAACAAAGAGAAAGTGTCAGCGTCACCTCCAGAGTCTCGCTCTAAAACCTACAAACCAAGTTACAAATCTGGGGGTAATAATGGACTCAGACTTGAACTTTAATAGCCACGTCAAATCAATAACATCAGCAGCTTTTTACCATCTAAAAAACATTGACAAAATCAAAAATATAGTGTCAAAACCAGATTTGGAGAGACTTATCCATGTGTTTGTCTCCAGTAGATTAGACTGTAACGGCTGCTCACTGGCCTCTCCAAACGAGCTGTAAAACAGCTGCAGTTCATCCAGAACGCTGCTGCTCGGGTCCTGACCAGAACCAGGAAGTACCATCACATTAGTCCTGTTCTCAGGGGCCGGCCTCCTGCTGGTGCCAGAGTCAGGACTAAACATGGACCGGCCTCCTGCTGGTGCCAGAGTCAGGTCTAAACGTGGACCGGCCTCCTGCTGGTGCCAGAGTCAGGACTAAACATAGACCGGCCTCCTGCTGGTGCCAGAGTCAGGTCTAAACATGGGCCGGCCTCCTGCTGGTGCCAGAGTCAGGTCTAAACATGGGCCGGCCTCCTGCTGGTGCCAGAGTCAGGACTAAACATGGACCGGCCTCCTGCTGGTGCCAGAGTCAGGACTAAACATGGAGCGGCCTCCTGCTGGTGCCAGAGTCAGGACTAAACATGGACCGGCCTCCTGCTGGTGCCAGAGTCAGGACTAAACATGGAGCGGCCTCCTGCTGGTGCCAGAGTCAGGACTAAACATGGAGAATCTGTGTTTCAGTTTTATGCAGCTAAAACCTGGAACATTCTTCCTGAAGATGTGAGACAGGTTCTAGGCAAGGCAAGTTTATGTGTAGAGCACATTTCATACACAAGGCAATTCAAAGTGCTTCACAGCAGGAAAAATGCATTCAAATCACAAAGAAATTACAGAAATACAATAAAATTAACTAAATTAAAAATTATCAATCCAACTGATTTTCTAAACTAATAAAATCACAAACAAAAGAGAAGAGTGCAAAGAAAAAATCCTTTTAGTCATATGCGCAGCTAAACAAAACAGTTTTTAGCTTAGATTTGAACATTGTCAGAGTAGAAGCCTGTCTCACATCTTCAGGAAGAATGTTCCAGATTTTAGCTGCATAAAACTGAAATGCAGATTCCCCATGTTTTGTCCTGACTCTGGGCACCAGCAGGAGGCCGGTCCCTGAGGTCCTCAGAGTCCGAGATGGTTCATATGGCACTAACATATCCAAGATGTACTTTGGTGCTAGGCCATGGAGAGACTTGTACACAAGCAGAGCTGCTTTAAAGTCTATTCTCTGAGCCACAGGGGGCAGTGCAGAGACCTGAGAACAGGACTAATGTGATCATACTTCCTGGTTCTAGTCAGGACCCGAGCAGCAGCGTTCTGGATGTACTGCAGCTGTTTTACAGCTCGTTTGGAGAGACCAGTGAGCAGGCCGTTACAGTAGTCTAATCTACTGGAGACAAACGCGTGGATAAGTCTCTCTAAATCTGGTTTTGACACTATATTTTTGATTTTGGCAATGTTTTTTAGATGGTAAAAAGCTGCTGATGTTATTGATTTGACGTGGCTATTAAAGTTCAAGTCTGAGTCCATTATTACCCCCAGATTTCTAATTTGGTTTGTAGGTTTTAGAGCGAGACTCTGGAGGTGACCGCTAACACTTTCTCTTTGTTTCTGTGGGCCAAAAACGATTATTTCAGTCTTGTCTGAGTTCAGCTGGAGAAAGTTGTTTTGCTCCACAAACTGATCTGTTGGATGCAGTGACAGAGTGAATCTACTGGTTCTACTCTGACAATGTTCAAATCTAAGCTAAAAACAGTTTTGTTTAGCTGTGCATGTGACTGAAACAATTTTTTCTTTGCACTCTTCTCTTTTGTTTGTGATTTTATAAGTTTAGACAATCAGTTGGATTGATAATTTTGAATTTAGTTAATTTTATTGTATTTCTGTTTCTGTAATTTCTTTGTGATTTGAATGCATTTTTCCTGTTGTGTGAAGCACTTTGAATTGCCTTGTGTATGAAATGTGCTCTACAAATAAACTTGCCTTGCTTTGGCTTGCCTTCTGATGATTCCGGCCGTAGGAAAGCTCAGACCACAGTTGGGACTGTTACTTAAGCCCAGAGTTCAAAGTCCCCGTCGTAAGCGTGTCTCTTGGCAGGAGCCATTTTGGGGTCCTTAATTTTGGGTCCTTTGTTTAGGTGTTCTCATCCTGACTTTGGCAGCCGTAATGCCGCGAGCGCCGTGTACCACACGAAATCGCTTCGAGGTTGGTAAGCACAACCAGAATGAATCCATATATTAATCGAACTGGATTATAAAGCGCTTTATAGTGCGGAGAATATGGTAATACATTATTATCATTTATAATATCTGACTGTAATGACATTTGTTTGTAAATGGAGATAAATGTTTTCTTCACTTGTTCACTTTTGGAGCAGCCCAAACCTAGGACCACACTTTCCTCTATCAAGTCACATTTCTTAGTGCGAAAACACTGCTAACATGTAGCGCTAGCCTCAGCTAAGTCTTCACACACAGTCCAGGGCCCGAGCTCACTGTGGTCAAATTGTGGTCAAACTGTGGTCAAACTCTGGTCAAACTCTGGTCAAACTGTGGTCGCAGCCAAAACATTCCAACTCATACAGATGGTGGGCTGTAAAATGAATATTGTTAAATGCAGAGTTTGCTTGTAATCAGTGTTGGATCGCGTTACTTTTAAAAGTACATCACTGCACTACTGTGTGTAAAAGTAACGCGTTAGAGTACTTAACATTATTGTATCATCTATCCCTATTTTATATTGACATAATCATTATACTATCAAATGAACAGCAAAGTAAATGCTTTGAGCTTCTTTTATGTTTTACAGATGAGCACAATCCAATGTCATACAATAAACATGTGTCGGGCTCAAGCAGTGAATGACATGAGCAGCGAGGCACAACGACATGAGCAGAGACGCACAACAACATGAGCAGCAACGCACAACGACATGTGCAGCGACACACAACAACATGAGCAGCGACGCACAACGACATGAGCAGCGACGCACAACGACATGAGCAGCGACGCACAACGACATGAGCAGCGACGCACAACGACATGAGCAGCGACGCACAACGACATGAGCAGTTTATTTCACTCAAACTCACATTTCCTCCTCACACACAGAAGAAGCTGAGAACAGGAGTTTCATTCTCGTTGGCGCGAGGACGAGACTCCTGCTCACAAGCTGCACATGCTCACAACACACTGAGGACATGAGATTTAACTTAAACCAACATGTTACTGATTTGAAAAAGTAACTTGGGGAGTGGGCGGGGAGTCCTTGCACCGAGTGGAGGAGTTCAAGTATCTCGGGGTCTTGTTCACGAGTGAGGGAAGGATGGAGCGTGAGATCGACAGGCGGATCGGTGCAGCAGCACATTCATTTTTTTATGAAATCGAAGAGTGAAGTCTAAAGAGTGAAGTCTAGAGAGTGAAGTCTAAAGAGTGAAGTCTAAAGAGTGAAGTCTAAAGAGTGAAGTCTAAAGAGTGAAGTCTGAAGAGTGAAGTCTGAAGAGTGAAGTCTAGAGAGTGAAGTCTAAAGAGTGAAGTCTGAAGAGTGAAGTCTGAAGAGTGAAGTCTAGAGAGTGAAGTCTAAAGAGTGAAGTCTGAAGAGTGAAGTCTGAAGAGTGAAGTCTAGAGAGTGAAGTCTAAAGAGTGAAGTCTGAAGAGTGAAGTCTGAAGAGTGAAGTCTAGAGAGTGAAGTCTAAAGAGTGAAGTCTGAAGAGTGAAGTCTAAAGAGTGAAGTCTGAAGAGTGAAGTCTGAAGAGTGAAGTCTAAAGAGTGAAGTCTGAAGAATGAAGTCTAAAGAGTGAAGTCTGAAGAGTGAAGTCTAAAGAGTGAAGTCTGAAGAGTGAAGTCTGAAGAGTGAAGTCTAAAGAGTGAAGTCTAAAGAGTGAAGTCTGAAGAGTGAAGTCTGAAGAGTGAAGTCTGAAGAGTGAAGTCTAGAGAGTGAAGTCTAAAGAGTGAAGTCTGAAGAGTGAAGTCTAAAGAGTGAAGTCTGAAGAGTGAAGTCTGAAGAGTGAAGTCTAGAGAGTGAAGTCTAAAGAGTGAAGTCTGAAGAGTGAAGTCTAAAGAGTGAAGTCTAAAGAGTGAAGTCTAAAGAGTGAAGTCTGAAGAGTGAAGTCTGAAGAGTGAAGTCTGAAGAGTGAAGTCTGAAGAGTGAAGTCTAGAGAGTGAAGTCTAAAGAGTGAAGTCTGAAGAGTGAAGTCTGAAGAGTGAAGTCTAGAGAGTGAAGTCTAAAGAGTGAAGTCTGAAGAGTGAAGTCTAAAGAGTGAAGTCTGAAGAGTGAAGTCTGAAGAGTGAAGTCTAAAGAGTGAAGTCTAAAGAGTGAAGTCTAAAGAGTGAAGTCTAAAGAGTGAAGTCTGAAGAGTGAAGTCTGAAGAGTGAAGTCTAGAGAGTGAAGTCTAAAGAGTGAAGTCTGAAGAGTGAAGTCTAGAGAGTGAAGTCTAAAGAGTGAAGTCTGAAGAGTGAAGTCTAAAGAGTGAAGTCTGAAGAGTGAAGTCTGAAGAGTGAAGTCTAAAGAGTGAAGTCTAAAGAGTGAAGTCTAAAGAGTGAAGTCTAAAGAGTGAAGTCTGAAGAGTGAAGTCTGAAGAGTGAAGTCTAGAGAGTGAAGTCTAAAGAGTGAAGTCTGAAGAGTGAAGTCTAAAGAGTGAAGTCTAAAGAGTGAAGTCTAAAGAGTGAAGTCTGAAGAGTGAAGTCTAAAGAGTGAAGTCTGAAGAGTGAAGTCTAAAGAGTGAAGTCTGAAGAGTGAAGTCTGAAGAGTGAAGTCTGAAGAGTGAAGTCTGAAGAGTGAAGTCTGAAGAGTGAAGTCTAAAGAGTGAAGTCTAAAGAGTGAAGTCTAAAGAGTGAAGTCTAGAGAGTGAAGTCTGAAGAGTGAAGACTAAAGAGTGAAGTCTAGAGATTGAAGTCTAGAGAGTGAAGTCTGAAGAGTGAAGTCTGAAGAGTGAAGTCTAGAGAGTGAAGTCTGAAGAGTGAAGTCTGAAGAGTGAAGTCTGAAGAGTGAAGTCTGAAGAGTGAAGTCTGAAGAGTGAAGTCTAGAGAGTGAAGTCTGAAGAGTGAAGACTAAAGAGTGAAGTCTAGAGATTGAAGTCTAGAGAGTGAAGTCTGAAGAGTGAAGTCTGAAGAGTGAAGTCTAGAGAGTGAAGTCTGAAGAGTGAAGACTAAAGAGTGAAGTCTAGAGATTGAAGTCTAGAGAGTGAAGTCTGAAGAGTGAAGTCTGAAGAGTGAAGTCTAGAGAGTGAAGTCTGAAGAGTGAAGTCTGAAGAGTGAAGTCTGAAGAGTGAAGTCTGAAGAGTGAAGTCTGAAGAGTGAAGTCTAAAGAGTGAAGTCTAAAGAGTGAAGTCTAAAGAGTGAAGTCTGAAGAGTGAAGTCTGAAGAGTGAAGTCTGAAGAGTGAAGTCTAAAGAGTGAAGTCTAAAGAGTGAAGTCTAGAGAGTGAAGTCTAGAGAGTGAAGTCTAAAGAGTGAAGTCTGAAGAGTGAAGTCTGAAGAGTGAAGTCTAAAGAGTGAAGTCTGAAGAGTGAAGTCTAAAGAGTGAAGTCTGAAGAGTGAAGTCTAAAGAGTGAAGTCTAAAGAGTGAAGTCTAAAGAGTGAAGTCTGAAGAGTGAAGTCTGAAGAGTGAAGTCTGAAGAGTGAAGTCTAGAGATTGAAGTCTAAAGAGTGAAGTCTAAAGATTGAAGTCTGAAGAGTGAAGTCTGAAGAGTGAAGTCTAGAGAGTGAAGTCTAAAGAGTGAAGTCTGAAGAGTGAAGTCTAAAGAGTGAAGTCTAAAGAGTGAAGTCTAAAGAGTGAAGTCTAAAGAGTGAAGTCTGAAGAGTGAAGTCTAAAGAGTGAAGTCTAAAGAGTGAAGTCTAAAGAGTGAAGTCTAAAGAGTGAAGTCTGAAGAGTGAAGTCTGAAGAGTGAAGTCTGAAGAGTGAAGTCTAAAGAGTGAAGTCTAAAGAGTGAAGTCTAGAGAGTGAAGTCTAGAGAGTGAAGTCTAAAGAGTGAAGTCTGAAGAGTGAAGTCTGAAGAGTGAAGTCTAGAGAGTGAAGTCTAAAGAGTGAAGTCTGAAGAGTGAAGTCTAAAGAGTGAAGTCTGAAGAGTGAAGTCTAAAGAGTGAAGTCTAAAGAGTGAAGTCTAAAGAGTGAAGTCTGAAGAGTGAAGTCTGAAGAGTGAAGTCTAAAGAGTGAAGTCTAAAGAGTGAAGTCTAGAGAGTGAAGTCTAGAGAGTGAAGTCTAAAGAGTGAAGTCTGAAGAGTGAAGTCTGAAGAGTGAAGTCTAGAGAGTGAAGTCTAAAGAGTGAAGTCTGAAGAGTGAAGTCTAAAGAGTGAAGTCTGAAGAGTGAAGTCTAAAGAGTGAAGTCTAAAGAGTGAAGTCTAAAGAGTGAAGTCTGAAGAGTGAAGTCTGAAGAGTGAAGTCTGAAGAGTGAAGTCTAAAGAGTGAAGTCTAAAGAGTGAAGTCTGAAGAGTGAAGTCTAAAGAGTGAAGTCTAAAGAGTGAAGTCTAAAGATTGAAGTCTGAAGAGTGAAGTCTGAAGAGTGAAGTCTAGAGAGTGAAGTCTAAAGAGTGAAGTCTAAAGAGTGAAGTCTAAAGAGTGAAGTCTAAAGAGTGAAGTCTAAAGCGTGAAGTCTAAAGAGTGAAGTCTGAAGAGTGAAGTCTGAAGAGTGAAGTCTGAAGAGTGAAGTCTAAAGAGTGAAGTCTGAAGAGTGAAGTCTGAAGAGTGAAGTCTGAAGAGTGAAGTCTGAAGAGTGAAGTCTGAAGAGTGAAGTCTAAAGAGTGAAGTCTGAAGAGTGAAGTCTAGAGAGTGAAGTCTGAAGAGTGAAGACTAAAGAGTGAAGTCTAGAGATTGAAGTCTAAAGATTGAAGTCTAGAGAGTGAAGTCTGAAGAGTGAAGTCTGAAGAGTGAAGTCTAAAGAGTGAAGTCTAGAGAGTGAAGTCTAGAGAGTGAAGTCTAAAGAGTGAAGTCTGAAGAGTGAAGTCTGAAGAGTGAAGTCTGAAGAGTGAAGTCTAAAGAGTGAAGTCTAAAGAGTGAAGTCTAAAGAGTGAAGTCTGAAGAGTGAAGTCTGAAGAGTGAAGTCTAAAGAGTGAAGTCTAAAGAGTGAAGTCTAAAGAGTGAAGTCTAAAGAGTGAAGTCTAAAGAGTGAAGTCTAAAGAGTGAAGTATGAAGAGTGAAGTCTAGAGAGTGAAGTCTAAAGAGTGAAGTCTGAAGAGTGAAGTCTGAAGAGTGAAGTCTAAAGAGTGAAGTCTAAAGAGTGAAGTCTAAAGAGTGAAGTCTAAAGAGTGAAGTCTGAAGAGTGAAGTCTAGAGAGTGAAGTCTAGAGAGTGAAGTCTAAAGAGTGAAGTCTGAAGAGTGAAGTCTGAAGAGTGAAGTCTGAAGAGTGAAGTCTAAAGAGTGAAGTCTAAAGAGTGAAGTCTAAAGAGTGGAGTCTAAAGAGTGAAGTCTGAAGAGTGAAGTCTAGAGAGTGAAGTCTAAAGAGTGAAGTCTGAAGAGTGAAGTCTAAAGAGTGAAGTCTAAAGAGTGAAGTCTAAAGAGTGAAGTCTGAAGAGTGAAGTCTGAAGAGTGAAGTCTGAAGAGTGAAGTCTGAAGAGTGAAGTCTAAAGAGTGAAGTCTGAAGAGTGAAGTCTGAAGAGTGAAGTCTAAAGAGTGAAGTCTAAAGAGTGAAGTCTGAAGAGTGAAGTCTGAAGAGTGAAGTCTGAAGAGTGAAGTCTGAAGAGTGAAGTCTGAAGAGTGAAGTCTAAAGAGTGAAGTCTGAAGAGTGAAGTCTGAAGAGTGAAGTCTGAAGAGTGAAGTCTGAAGAGTGAAGTCTAAAGAGTGAAGTCTAAAGAGTGAAGTCTGAAGAGTGAAGTCTGAAGAGTGAAGTCTGAAGAGTGAAGTCTAAAGAGTGAAGTCTAAAGAGTGAAGTCTTAGGAGTGAAGTCTGAAGAGTGAAGTCTGAAGAGTGAAGTCTAAAGAGTGAAGTCTGAAGAGTGAAGTCTAGAGAGTGAAGTCTAAAGAGTGAAGTCTGAAGAGTGAAGTCTGAAGAGTGAAGTCTAGAGATTGAAGTCTAGAGATTGAAGTCTAGAGATTGAAGTCTAGAGAGTGAAGTCTGAAGAGTGAAGTCTGAAGAGTGAAGTCTAAAGAGTGAAGTCTAGAGAGTGAAGTCTGAAGAGTGAAGTCTAAAGAGTGAAGTCTGAAGAGTGAAGTCTGAAGAGTGAAGTCTGAAGAGTGAAGTCTAAAGAGTGAAGTCTAAAGAGTGAAGTCTGAAGAGTGAAGTCTAGAGAGTGAAGTCTGAAGAGTGAAGTCTAAAGAGTGAAGTCTAGAGAGTGAAGTCTAGAGAGTGAAGTCTAGAGAGTGAAGTCTAAAGAGTGAAGTCTGAAGAGTGAAGTCTGAAGAGTGAAGTCTAGAGAGTGAAGTCTAAAGAGTGAAGTCTGAAGAGTGAAGTCTAAAGAGTGAAGTCTGAAGAGTGAAGTCTAAAGAGTGAAGTCTAAAGAGTGAAGTCTGAAGAGTGAAGTCTGAAGAGTGAAGTCTGAAGAGTGAAGTCTAAAGAGTGAAGTCTAAAGAGTGAAGTCTGAAGAGTGAAGTCTGAAGAGTGAAGTCTAGAGAGTGAAGTCTAAAGAGTGAAGTCTGAAGAGTGAAGTCTAAAGAGTGAAGTCTAAAGAGTGAAGTCTAAAGAGTGAAGTCTAAAGAGTGAAGTCTGAAGAGTGAAGTCTGAAGAGTGAAGTCTGAAGAGTGAAGTCTGAAGAGTGAAGTCTGAAGAGTGAAGTCTAAAGAGTGAAGTCTGAAGAGTGAAGTCTGAAGAGTGAAGTCTAAAGAGTGAAGTCTAAAGAGTGAAGTCTAAAGAGTGAAGTCTAAAGAGTGAAGTCTAAAGAGTGAAGTCTGAAGAGTGAAGTCTGAAGTCTAAAGAGTGAAGTCTGAAGAGTGAAGTCTAGAGAGTGAAGTCTGAAGAGTGAAGACTAAAGAGTGAAGTCTAGAGATTGAAGTCTAAAGATTGAAGTCTAGAGAGTGAAGTCTGAAGAGTGAAGTCTGAAGAGTGAAGTCTAAAGAGTGAAGTCTAAAGAGTGAAGTCTGAAGAGTGAAGTCTGAAGAGTGAAGTCTAAAGAGTGAAGTCTAAAGAGTGAAGTCTAAAGAGTGAAGTCTAAAGAGTGAAGTCTGAAGAGTGAAGTCTAGAGAGTGAAGTCTAAAGAGTGAAGTCTGAAGAGTGAAGTCTGAAGAGTGAAGTCTGAAGAGTGAAGTCTAAAGAGTGAAGTCTAAAGAGTGAAGTCTAAAGAGTGAAGTCTAAAGAGTGAAGTCTGAAGAGTGAAGTCTAGAGAGTGAAGTCTAAAGAGTGAAGTCTGAAGAGTGAAGTCTAAAGAGTGAAGTCTAAAGAGTGAAGTCTAAAGAGTGAAGTCTGAAGAGTGAAGTCTGAAGAGTGAAGTCTGAAGAGTGAAGTCTGAAGAGTGAAGTCTGAAGAGTGAAGTCTAAAGAGTGAAGTCTGAAGAGTGAAGTCTGAAGAGTGAAGTCTAAAGAGTGAAGTCTAAAGAGTGAAGTCTAAAGAGTGAAGTCTGAAGAGTGAAGTCTGAAGAGTGAAGTCTAAAGAGTGAAGTCTGAAGAGTGAAGTCTAGAGAGTGAAGTCTGAAGAGTGAAGACTAAAGAGTGAAGTCTAGAGATTGAAGTCTAAAGATTGAAGTCTAGAGAGTGAAGTCTGAAGAGTGAAGTCTGAAGAGTGAAGTCTAAAGAGTGAAGTCTAGAGAGTGAAGTCTAGAGAGTGAAGTCTAAAGAGTGAAGTCTGAAGAGTGAAGTCTGAAGAGTGAAGTCTGAAGAGTGAAGTCTAAAGAGTGAAGTCTAAAGAGTGAAGTCTAAAGAGTGAAGTCTGAAGAGTGAAGTCTGAAGAGTGAAGTCTAAAGAGTGAAGTCTAAAGAGTGAAGTCTAAAGAGTGAAGTCTAAAGAGTGAAGTCTAAAGAGTGAAGTCTGAAGAGTGAAGTCTAGAGAGTGAAGTCTAAAGAGTGAAGTCTGAAGAGTGAAGTCTGAAGAGTGAAGTCTGAAGAGTGAAGTCTAAAGAGTGAAGTCTAAAGAGTGAAGTCTAAAGAGTGAAGTCTAAAGAGTGAAGTCTGAAGAGTGAAGTCTAGAGAGTGAAGTCTAAAGAGTGAAGTCTGAAGAGTGAAGTCTAGAGAGTGAAGTCTAGAGAGTGAAGTCTAAAGAGTGAAGTCTGAAGAGTGAAGTCTGAAGAGTGAAGTCTGAAGAGTGAAGTCTAAAGAGTGAAGTCTAAAGAGTGAAGTCTAAAGAGTGAAGTCTGAAGAGTGAAGTCTAGAGAGTGAAGTCTAAAGAGTGAAGTCTGAAGAGTGAAGTCTAAAGAGTGAAGTCTAAAGAGTGAAGTCTAAAGAGTGAAGTCTGAAGAGTGAAGTCTAAAGAGTGAAGTCTGAAGAGTGAAGTCTGAAGAGTGAAGTCTAAAGAGTGAAGTCTAAAGAGTGAAGTCTAAAGAGTGAAGTCTGAAGAGTGAAGTCTGAAGAGTGAAGTCTAAAGAGTGAAGTCTGAAGAGTGAAGTCTAGAGAGTGAAGTCTGAAGAGTGAAGACTAAAGAGTGAAGTCTGAAGAGTGAAGTCTAAAGAGTGAAGTCTAGAGAGTGAAGTCTAGAGAGTGAAGTCTAAAGAGTGAAGTCTGAAGAGTGAAGTCTGAAGAGTGAAGTCTGAAGAGTGAAGTCTAGAGAGTGAAGTCTAGAGAGTGAAGTCTAAAGAGTGAAGTCTGAAGAGTGAAGTCTGAAGAGTGAAGTCTGAAGAGTGAAGTCTAAAGAGTGAAGTCTAAAGAGTGAAGTCTAAAGAGTGAAGTCTGAAGAGTGAAGTCTGAAGAGTGAAGTCTAAAGAGTGAAGTCTAAAGAGTGAAGTCTAAAGAGTGAAGTCTAAAGAGTGAAGTCTAAAGAGTGAAGTCTGAAGAGTGAAGTCTAGAGAGTGAAGTCTAAAGAGTGAAGTCTGAAGAGTGAAGTCTGAAGAGTGAAGTCTGAAGAGTGAAGTCTAAAGAGTGAAGTCTAAAGAGTGAAGTCTAAAGAGTGAAGTCTAAAGAGTGAAGTCTGAAGAGTGAAGTCTAGAGAGTGAAGTCTAAAGAGTGAAGTCTGAAGAGTGAAGTCTAGAGAGTGAAGTCTGAAGAGTGAAGACTAAAGAGTGAAGTCTAGAGATTGAAGTCTAAAGATTGAAGTCTAGAGAGTGAAGTCTGAAGAGTGAAGTCTGAAGAGTGAAGTCTAAAGAGTGAAGTCTAGAGAGTGAAGTCTAGAGAGTGAAGTCTAAAGAGTGAAGTCTGAAGAGTGAAGTCTGAAGAGTGAAGTCTGAAGAGTGAAGTCTAAAGAGTGAAGTCTAAAGAGTGAAGTCTAAAGAGTGAAGTCTGAAGAGTGAAGTCTGAAGAGTGAAGTCTAAAGAGTGAAGTCTAAAGAGTGAAGTCTAAAGAGTGAAGTCTAGAGAGTGAAGTCTAAAGAGTGAAGTCTGAAGAGTGAAGTCTAAAGAGTGAAGTCTGAAGAGTGAAGTCTAAAGAGTGAAGTCTAAAGAGTGAAGTCTAAAGAGTGACGTCTAAAGAGTGAAGTCTGAAGAGTGAAGTATGAAGAGTGAAGTCTGAAGAGTGAAGTCTAGAGATTGAAGTCTAAAGAGTGAAGTCTAAAGAGTGAAGTCTGAAGAGTGAAGTCTGAAGAGTGAAGTCTAGAGAGTGAAGTCTAAAGAGTGAAGTCTGAAGAGTGAAGTCTAAAGAGTGAAGTCTAAAGAGTGAAGTCTAAAGAGTGAAGTCTAAAGAGTGAAGTCTGAAGAGTGAAGTCTGAAGAGTGAAGTCTGAAGAGTGAAGTCTGAAGAGTGAAGTCTAAAGAGTGAAGTCTGAAGAGTGAAGTCTGAAGAGTGAAGTCTAAAGAGTGAAGTCTAAAGAGTGAAGTCTAAAGAGTGAAGTCTGAAGAGTGAAGTCTGAAGAGTGAAGTCTAAAGAGTGAAGTCTGAAGAGTGAAGTCTAGAGAGTGAAGTCTGAAGAGTGAAGACTAAAGAGTGAAGTCTAGAGATTGAAGTCTAAAGATTGAAGTCTAGAGAGTGAAGTCTGAAGAGTGAAGTCTGAAGAGTGAAGTCTAAAGAGTGAAGTCTAGAGAGTGAAGTCTAGAGAGTGAAGTCTAAAGAGTGAAGTCTGAAGAGTGAAGTCTGAAGAGTGAAGTCTTAAGAGTGAAGTCTAAAGAGTGAAGTCTAAAGAGTGAAGTCTAAAGAGTGAAGTCTGAAGAGTGAAGTCTGAAGAGTGAAGTCTAAAGAGTGAAGTCTAAAGAGTGAAGTCTAAAGAGTGAAGTCTAAAGAGTGAAGTCTAAAGAGTGAAGTCTGAAGAGTGAAGTCTAGAGAGTGAAGTCTAAAGAGTGAAGTCTGAAGAGTGAAGTCTGAAGAGTGAAGTCTGAAGAGTGAAGTCTAAAGAGTGAAGTCTAAAGAGTGAAGTCTGAAGAGTGAAGTCTGAAGAGTGAAGTCTGAAGAGTGAAGTCTAAAGAGTGAAGTCTAAAGAGTGAAGTCTGAAGAGTGAAGTCTGAAGAGTGAAGTCTGAAGAGTGAAGTCTAAAGAGTGAAGTCTAAAGAGTGAAGTCTGAAGAGTGAAGTCTGAAGAGTGAAGTCTAGAGAGTGAAGTCTAGAGAGTGAAGTCTGAAGAGTGAAGTCTAAAGAGTGAAGTCTGAAGAGTGAAGTCTAAAGAGTGAAGTCTGAAGAGTGAAGTCTAAAGAGTGAAGTCTAAAGAGTGAAGTCTGAAGAGTGAAGTCTGAAGAGTGAAGTCTGAAGAGTGAAGTCTGAAGAGTGAAGTCTAAAGAGTGAAGTCTAAAGAGTGAAGTCTGAAGAGTGAAGTCTGAAGAGTGAAGTCTAGAGAGTGAAGTCTAAAGAGTGAAGTCTAAAGAGTGAAGTCTAAAGAGTGAAGTCTAAAGAGTGAAGTCTAAAGAGTGAAGTCTGAAGAGTGAAGTCTGAAGAGTGAAGTCTGAAGAGTGAAGTCTGAAGAGTGAAGTCTGAAGAGTGAAGTCTGAAGAGTGAAGTCTAAAGAGTGAAGTCTAAAGAGTGAAGTCTAAAGAGTGAAGTCTAAAGAGTGAAGTCTGAAGAGTGAAGTCTGAAGAGTGAAGTCTAAAGAGTGAAGTCTGAAGAGTGAAGTCTAGAGAGTGAAGTCTGAAGAGTGAAGACTAAAGAGTGAAGTCTAGAGATTGAAGTCTAAAGATTGAAGTCTAGAGAGTGAAGTCTGAAGAGTGAAGTCTGAAGAGTGAAGTCTAAAGAGTGAAGTCTAGAGAGTGAAGTCTAGAGAGTGAAGTCTAAAGAGTGAAGTCTGAAGAGTGAAGTCTGAAGAGTGAAGTCTGAAGAGTGAAGTCTAAAGAGTGAAGTCTAAAGAGTGAAGTCTAAAGAGTGAAGTCTGAAGAGTGAAGTCTGAAGAGTGAAGTCTAAAGAGTGAAGTCTAAAGAGTGAAGTCTAAAGAGTGAAGTCTAAAGAGTGAAGTCTGAAGAGTGAAGTCTAGAGAGTGAAGTCTAAAGAGTGAAGTCTGAAGTGTGAAGTCTGAAAAGTGAAGTCTGAAGAGTGAAGTCTAAAGAGTGAAGTCTAAAGAGTGAAGTCTAAAGAGTGAAGTCTAAAGAGTGAAGTCTAAAGAGTGAAGTCTGAAGAGTGAAGTCTAGAGAGTGAAGTCTAAAGAGTGAAGTCTGAAGAGTGAAGTCTAAAGAGTGAAGTCTAAAGAGTGAAGTCTAAAGAGTGAAGTCTGAAGAGTGAAGTCTGAAGAGTGAAGTCTGAAGAGTGAAGTCTGAAGAGTGAAGTCTGAAGAGTGAAGTCTGAAGAGTGAAGTCTAAAGAGTGAAGTCTAAAGAGTGAAGTCTGAAGAGTGAAGTCTGAAGAGTGAAGTCTGAAGAGTGAAGTCTAAAGAGTGAAGTCTAGAGAGTGAAGTCTGAAGAGTGAAGTCTAGAGATTGAAGTCTAGAGAGTGAAGTCTGAAGAGTGAAGTCTAAAGAGTGAAGTCTAAAGAGTGAAGTCTGAAGAGTGAAGTCTGAAGAGTGAAGTCTGAAGAGTGAAGTCTAAAGAGTGAAGTCTAGAGAGTGAAGTCTGAAGAGTGAAGTCTAGAGATTGAAGTCTAGAGATTGAAGTCTAGAGAGTGAAGTCTAGAGAGTGAAGTCTGAAGAGTGAAGTCTAAAGAGTGAAGTCTGAAGAGTGAAGTCTGAAGAGTGAAGTCTGAAGAGTGAAGTCTGAAGAGTAAAGTCTAAAGAGTGAAGTCTAAAGAGTGAAGTCTAAAGAGTGAAGTCTGAAGAGTGAAGTCTGAAGAGTGAAGTCTAAAGAGTGAAGTCTGAAGAGTGAAGTCTAGAGAGTGAAGTCTGAAGAGTGAAGACTAAAGAGTGAAGTCTAGAGATTGAAGTCTAGAGATTGAAGTCTAGAGATTGAAGTCTAGAGAGTGAAGTCTGAAGAGTGAAGTCTGAAGAGTGAAGTCTAAAGAGTGAAGTCTAGAGAGTGAAGTCTGAAGAGTGAAGTCTAAAGAGTGAAGTCTGAAGAGTGAAGTCTGAAGAGTGAAGTCTGAAGAGTGAAGTCTAAAGAGTGAAGTCTAAAGAGTGAAGTCTGAAGAGTGAAGTCTAGAGAGTGAAGTCTGAAGAGTGAAGTCTAAAGAGTGAAGTCTAAAGAGTGAAGTCTAGAGAGTGAAGTCTAGAGAGTGAAGTCTAAAGAGTGAAGTCTGAAGAGTGAAGTCTGAAGAGTGAAGTCTAGAGAGTGAAGTCTAAAGAGTGAAGTCTGAAGAGTGAAGTCTAAAGAGTGAAGTCTGAAGAGTGAAGTCTAAAGAGTGAAGTCTAAAGAGTGAAGTCTGAAGAGTGAAGTCTGAAGAGTGAAGTCTGAAGAGTGAAGTCTAAAGAGTGAAGTCTAAAGAGTGAAGTCTGAAGAGTGAAGTCTGAAGAGTGAAGTCTAGAGAGTGAAGTCTAAAGAGTGAAGTCTGAAGAGTGAAGTCTAAAGAGTGAAGTCTAAAGAGTGAAGTCTAAAGAGTGAAGTCTGAAGAGTGAAGTCTGAAGAGTGAAGTCTGAAGAGTGAAGTCTGAAGAGTGAAGTCTGAAGAGTGAAGTCTAAAGAGTGAAGTCTGAAGAGTGAAGTCTGAAGAGTGAAGTCTAAAGAGTGAAGTCTAAAGAGTGAAGTCTAAAGAGTGAAGTCTAAAGAGTGAAGTCTAAAGAGTGAAGTCTGAAGAGTGAAGTCTGAAGTCTAAAGAGTGAAGTCTGAAGAGTGAAGTCTAGAGAGTGAAGTCTGAAGAGTGAAGACTAAAGAGTGAAGTCTAGAGATTGAAGTCTAAAGATTGAAGTCTAGAGAGTGAAGTCTGAAGAGTGAAGTCTGAAGTCTAAAGAGTGAAGTCTGAAGAGTGAAGTCTAGAGAGTGAAGTCTGAAGAGTGAAGACTAAAGAGTGAAGTCTAGAGATTGAAGTCTAAAGATTGAAGTCTAGAGAGTGAAGTCTGAAGAGTGAAGTCTGAAGAGTGAAGTCTAAAGAGTGAAGTCTAGAGAGTGAAGTCTAGAGAGTGAAATCTAAAGAGTGAAGTCTGAAGAGTGAAGTCTGAAGAGTGAAGTCTAAAGAGCGAAGTCTAAAGAGTGAAGTCTGAAGAGTGAAGTCTGAAGAGTGAAGTCTAAAGAGTGAAGTCTAAAGAGTGAAGTCTAAAGAGTGAAGTCTAAAGAGTGAAGTCTGAAGAGTGAAGTCTAGAGAGTGAAGTCTAAAGAGTGAAGTCTGAAGAGTGAAGTCTGAAGAGTGAAGTCTGAAGAGTGAAGTCTAAAGAGTGAAGTCTAAAGAGTGAAGTCTGAAGAGTGAAGTCTGAAGAGTGAAGTCTGAAGAGTGAAGTCTGAAGAGTGAAGTCTAAAGAGTGAAGTCTGAAGAGTGAAGTCTGAAGAGTGAAGTCTAAAGAGTGAAGTCTAAAGAGTGAAGTCTAAAGAGTGAAGTCTGAAGAGTGAAGTCTGAAGAGTGAAGTCTAAAGAGTGAAGTCTGAAGAGTGAAGTCTAGAGAGTGAAGTCTGAAGAGTGAAGACTAAAGAGTGAAGTCTAGAGATTGAAGTCTAAAGATTGAAGTCTAGAGAGTGAAGTCTGAAGAGTGAAGTCTGAAGAGTGAAGTCTAAAGAGTGAAGTCTAGAGAGTGAAGTCTAGAGAGTGAAGTCTAAAGAGTGAAGTCTGAAGAGTGAAGTCTGAAGAGTGAAGTCTGAAGAGTGAAGTCTAAAGAGTGAAGTCTAAAGAGTGAAGTCTAAAGAGTGAAGTCTGAAGAGTGAAGTCTGAAGAGTGAAGTCTAAAGAGTGAAGTCTAAAGAGTGAAGTCTAAAGAGTGAAGTCTAAAGAGTGAAGTCTGAAGAGTGAAGTCTAGAGAGTGAAGTCTAAAGAGTGAAGTCTGAAGAGTGAAGTCTGAAGAGTGAAGTCTGAAGAGTGAAGTCTAAAGAGTGAAGTCTAAAGAGTGAAGTCTAAAGAGTGAAGTCTAAAGAGTGAAGTCTGAAGAGTGAAGTCTAGAGAGTGAAGTCTAAAGAGTGAAGTCTGAAGAGTGAAGTCTAGAGAGTGAAGTCTAGAGAGTGAAGTCTAAAGAGTGAAGTCTGAAGAGTGAAGTCTGAAGAGTGAAGTCTGAAGAGTGAAGTCTAAAGAGTGAAGTCTAAAGAGTGAAGTCTAAAGAGTGAAGTCTGAAGAGTGAAGTCTAGAGAGTGAAGTCTAAAGAGTGAAGTCTGAAGAGTGAAGTCTAAAGAGTGAAGTCTAAAGAGTGAAGTCTAAAGAGTGAAGTCTGAAGAGTGAAGTCTAAAGAGTGAAGTCTGAAGAGTGAAGTCTGAAGAGTGAAGTCTAAAGAGTGAAGTCTAAAGAGTGAAGTCTAAAGAGTGAAGTCTGAAGAGTGAAGTCTGAAGAGTGAAGTCTAAAGAGTGAAGTCTGAAGAGTGAAGTCTAGAGAGTGAAGTCTGAAGAGTGAAGACTAAAGAGTGAAGTCTAGAGATTGAAGTCTAAAGATTGAAGTCTAGAGAGTGAAGTCTGAAGAGTGAAGTCTGAAGAGTGAAGTCTAAAGAGTGAAGTCTAGAGAGTGAAGTCTAGAGAGTGAAGTCTAAAGAGTGAAGTCTGAAGAGTGAAGTCTGAAGAGTGAAGTCTGAAGAGTGAAGTCTAAAGAGTGAAGTCTAAAGAGTGAAGTCTAAAGAGTGAAGTCTGAAGAGTGAAGTCTGAAGAGTGAAGTCTAAAGAGTGAAGTCTAAAGAGTGAAGTCTAAAGAGTGAAGTCTAAAGAGTGAAGTCTAAAGAGTGAAGTCTGAAGAGTGAAGTCTAGAGAGTGAAGTCTAAAGAGTGAAGTCTGAAGAGTGAAGTCTGAAGAGTGAAGTCTGAAGAGTGAAGTCTAAAGAGTGAAGTCTAAAGAGTGAAGTCTAAAGAGTGAAGTCTAAAGAGTGAAGTCTGAAGAGTGAAGTCTAGAGAGTGAAGTCTAAAGAGTGAAGTCTGAAGAGTGAAGTCTAGAGAGTGAAGTCTGAAGAGTGAAGTCTAAAGAGTGAAGTCTGAAGAGTGAAGTCTAGAGAGTGAAGTCTGAAGAGTGAAGACTAAAGAGTGAAGTCTAGAGATTGAAGTCTAAAGATTGAAGTCTAGAGAGTGAAGTCTGAAGAGTGAAGTCTGAAGAGTGAAGTCTAAAGAGTGAAGTCTAGAGAGTGAAGTCTAGAGAGTGAAGTCTAAAGAGTGAAGTCTGAAGAGTGAAGTCTGAAGAGTGAAGTCTGAAGAGTGAAGTCTAAAGAGTGAAGTCTAAAGAGTGAAGTCTGAAGAGTGAAGTCTGAAGAGTGAAGTCTAAAGAGTGAAGTCTAAAGAGTGAAGTCTAAAGAGTGACGTCTAAAGAGTGAAGTCTGAAGAGTGAAGTATGAAGAGTGAAGTCTGAAGAGTGAAGTCTAGAGATTGAAGTCTAAAGAGTGAAGTCTAAAGAGTGAAGTCTGAAGAGTGAAGTCTGAAGAGTGAAGTCTAGAGAGTGAAGTCTAAAGAGTGAAGTCTAAAGAGTGAAGTCTAAAGAGTGAAGTCTAAAGAGTGAAGTCTAAAGAGTGAAGTCTGAAGAGTGAAGTCTGAAGAGTGAAGTCTGAAGAGTGAAGTCTGAAGAGTGAAGTCTAAAGAGTGAAGTCTGAAGAGTGAAGAGTGAAGTCTAAAGAGTGAAGTCTAAAGAGTGAAGTCTAAAGAGTGAAGTCTGAAGAGTGAAGTCTGAAGAGTGAAGTCTAAAGAGTGAAGTCTGAAGAGTGAAGTCTAGAGAGTGAAGTCTGAAGAGTGAAGACTAAAGAGTGAAGTCTAGAGATTGAAGTCTAAAGATTGAAGTCTAGAGAGTGAAGTCTGAAGAGTGAAGTCTGAAGAGTGAAGTCTAAAGAGTGAAGTCTAGAGAGTGAAGTCTAGAGAGTGAAGTCTAAAGAATGAAGTCTGAAGAGTGAAGTCTGAAGAGTGAAGTCTGAAGAGTGAAGTCTAAAGAGTGAAGTCTAAAGAGTGAAGTCTAAAGAGTGAAGTCTGAAGAGTAAAGTCTGAAGAGTGAAGTCTAAAGAGTGAAGTCTAAAGAGTGAAGTCTAAAGAGTGAAGTCTAAAGAGTGAAGTCTAAAGAGTGAAGTCTGAAGAGTGAAGTCTAGAGAGTGAAGTCTAAAGAGTGAAGTCTGAAGAGTGAAGTCTGAAGAGTGAAGTCTGAAGAGTGAAGTCTAAAGAGTGAAGTCTAAAGAGTGAAGTCTAAAGAGTGAAGTCTAAAGAGTGAAGTCTGAAGAGTGAAGTCTAGAGAGTGAAGTCTAAAGAGTGAAGTCTGAAGAGTGAAGTCTAGAGAGTGAAGTCTAGAGAGTGAAGTCTAAAGAGTGAAGTCTGAAGAGTGAAGTCTGAAGAGTGAAGTCTGAAGAGTGAAGTCTAAAGAGTGAAGTCTAAAGAGTGAAGTCTAAAGAGTGAAGTCTGAAGAGTGAAGTCTAGAGAGTGAAGTCTAAAGAGTGAAGTCTGAAGAGTGAAGTCTAAAGAGTGAAGTCTAAAGAGTGAAGTCTAAAGAGTGAAGTCTGAAGAGTGAAGTCTGAAGAGTGAAGTCTGAAGAGTGAAGTCTGAAGAGTGAAGTCTAAAGAGTGAAGTCTGAAGAGTGAAGTCTGAAGAGTGAAGTCTGAAGAGTAAAGTCTGAAGAGTGAAGTCTGAAGAGTGAAGTCTAAAGAGTGAAGTCTAAAGAGTGAAGTCTAAAGAGTGAAGTCTAAAGAGTGAAGTCTGAAGAGTGAAGTCTGAAGAGTGAAGTCTAAAGAGTGAAGTCTAAAGAGTGAAGTCTAAAGAGTGAAGTCTGAAGAGTGAAGTCTGAAGAGTGAAGTCTAGAGAGTGAAGTCTAAAGAGTGAAGTCTGAAGAGTGAAGTCTAAAGAGTGAAGTCTGAAGAGTGAAGTCTAAAGAGTGAAGTCTAAAGAGTGAAGTCTGAAGAGTGAAGTCTGAAGAGTGAAGTCTGAAGAGTGAAGTCTAAAGAGTGAAGTCTAAAGAGTGAAGTCTGAAGAGTGAAGTCTGAAGAGTGAAGTCTGAAGAGTGAAGTCTAGAGAGTGAAGTCTGAAGAGTGAAGACTAAAGAGTGAAGTCTAGAGATTGAAGTCTAGAGATTGAAGTCTAGAGATTGAAGTCTGAAGAGTGAAGTCTGAAGAGTGAAGTCTAAAGAGTGAAGTCTAGAGAGTGAAGTCTGAAGAGTGAAGTCTAAAGAGTGAAGTCTGAAGAGTGAAGTCTGAAGAGTGAAGTCTGAAGAGTGAAGTCTAAAGAGTGAAGTCTAAAGAGTGAAGTCTAAAGAGTGAAGTCTGAAGAGTGAAGTCTGAAGAGTGAAGTCTAAAGAGTGAAGTCTAAAGAGTGAAGTCTAGAGAGTGAAGTCTAGAGAGTGAAGTCTAAAGAGTGAAGTCTGAAGAGTGAAGTCTGAAGAGTGAAGTCTAGAGAGTGAAGTCTAAAGAGTGAAGTCTGAAGAGTGAAGTCTAAAGAGTGAAGTCTGAAGAGTGAAGTCTAAAGAGTGAAGTCTAAAGAGTGAAGTCTGAAGAGTGAAGTCTGAAGAGTGAAGTCTGAAGAGTGAAGTCTGAAGAGTGAAGTCTAAAGAGTGAAGTCTAAAGAGTGAAGTCTGAAGAGTGAAGTCTGAAGAGTGAAGTCTAGAGAGTGAAGTCTAAAGAGTGAAGTCTAAAGAGTGAAGTCTAATGAGTGAAGTCTAAAGAGTGAAGTCTAAAGAGTGAAGTCTGAAGAGTGAAGTCTGAAGAGTGAAGTCTGAAGAGTGAAGTCTGAAGAGTGAAGTCTGAAGAGTGAAGTCTAAAGAGTGAAGTCTGAAGAGTGAAGTCTGAAGAGTGAAGTCTAAAGAGTGAAGTCTAAAGAGTGAAGTCTAAAGAGTGAAGTCTAAAGAGTGAAGTCTGAAGAGTGAAGTCTGAAGAGTGAAGTCTAAAGAGTGAAGTCTGAAGAGTGAAGTCTAGAGAGTGAAGTCTGAAGAGTGAAGACTAAAGAGTGAAGTCTAGAGATTGAAGTCTAAAGATTGAAGTCTAGAGAGTGAAGTCTGAAGAGTGAAGTCTGAAGAGTGAAGTCTAAAGAGTGAAGTCTAGAGAGTGAAGTCTAGAGAGTGAAGTCTAAAGAGTGAAGTCTGAAGAGTGAAGTCTGAAGAGTGAAGTCTGAAGAGTGAAGTCTAAAGAGTGAAGTCTGAAGAGTGAAGTCTGAAGAGTGAAGTCTAAAGAGTGAAGTCTGAAGAGTGAAGAGTGAAGTCTAAAGAGTGAAGTCTAAAGAGTGAAGTCTAAAGAGTGAAGTCTGAAGAGTGAAGTCTGAAGAGTGAAGTCTAAAGAGTGAAGTCTGAAGAGTGAAGTCTAGAGAGTGAAGTCTGAAGAGTGAAGACTAAAGAGTGAAGTCTAGAGATTGAAGTCTAAAGATTGAAGTCTAGAGAGTGAAGTCTGAAGAGTGAAGTCTGAAGAGTGAAGTCTAAAGAGTGAAGTCTAGAGAGTGAAGTCTAGAGAGTGAAGTCTAAAGAATGAAGTCTGAAGAGTGAAGTCTGAAGAGTGAAGTCTGAAGAGTGAAGTCTAAAGAGTGAAGTCTAAAGAGTGAAGTCTAAAGAGTGAAGTCTGAAGAGTGAAGTCTGAAGAGTGAAGTCTAAAGAGTGAAGTCTAAAGAGTGAAGTCTAAAGAGTGAAGTCTAAAGAGTGAAGTCTAAAGAGTGAAGTCTGAAGAGTGAAGTCTAGAGAGTGAAGTCTAAAGAGTGAAGTCTGAAGAGTGAAGTCTGAAGAGTGAAGTCTGAAGAGTGAAGTCTAAAGAGTGAAGTCTAAAGAGTGAAGTCTAAAGAGTGAAGTCTAAAGAGTGAAGTCTGAAGAGTGAAGTCTAGAGAGTGAAGTCTAAAGAGTGAAGTCTGAAGAGTGAAGTCTAGAGAGTGAAGTCTAGAGAGTGAAGTCTAAAGAGTGAAGTCTGAAGAGTGAAGTCTGAAGAGTGAAGTCTGAAGAGTGAAGTCTAAAGAGTGAAGTCTAAAGAGTGAAGTCTAAAGAGTGAAGTCTGAAGAGTGAAGTCTAGAGAGTGAAGTCTAAAGAGTGAAGTCTGAAGAGTGAAGTCTAAAGAGTGAAGTCTAAAGAGTGAAGTCTAAAGAGTGAAGTCTGAAGAGTGAAGTCTGAAGAGTGAAGTCTGAAGAGTGAAGTCTGAAGAGTGAAGTCTAAAGAGTGAAGTCTGAAGAGTGAAGTCTGAAGAGTGAAGTCTGAAGAGTAAAGTCTGAAGAGTGAAGTCTGAAGAGTGAAGTCTAAAGAGTGAAGTCTAAAGAGTGAAGTCTAAAGAGTGAAGTCTGAAGAGTGAAGTCTGAAGAGTGAAGTCTAAAGAGTGAAGTCTAAAGAGTGAAGTCTAAAGAGTGAAGTCTGAAGAGTGAAGTCTGAAGAGTGAAGTCTAGAGAGTGAAGTCTAAAGAGTGAAGTCTGAAGAGTGAAGTCTAAAGAGTGAAGTCTGAAGAGTGAAGTCTAAAGAGTGAAGTCTAAAGAGTGAAGTCTGAAGAGTGAAGTCTGAAGAGTGAAGTCTGAAGAGTGAAGTCTAAAGAGTGAAGTCTAAAGAGTGAAGTCTGAAGAGTGAAGTCTGAAGAGTGAAGTCTGAAGAGTGAAGTCTAGAGAGTGAAGTCTGAAGAGTGAAGACTAAAGAGTGAAGTCTAGAGATTGAAGTCTAGAGATTGAAGTCTAGAGATTGAAGTCTGAAGAGTGAAGTCTGAAGAGTGAAGTCTAAAGAGTGAAGTCTAGAGAGTGAAGTCTGAAGAGTGAAGTCTAAAGAGTGAAGTCTGAAGAGTGAAGTCTGAAGAGTGAAGTCTGAAGAGTGAAGTCTAAAGAGTGAAGTCTAAAGAGTGAAGTCTAAAGAGTGAAGTCTGAAGAGTGAAGTCTGAAGAGTGAAGTCTAAAGAGTGAAGTCTAAAGAGTGAAGTCTAGAGAGTGAAGTCTAGAGAGTGAAGTCTAAAGAGTGAAGTCTGAAGAGTGAAGTCTGAAGAGTGAAGTCTAGAGAGTGAAGTCTAAAGAGTGAAGTCTGAAGAGTGAAGTCTAAAGAGTGAAGTCTGAAGAGTGAAGTCTAAAGAGTGAAGTCTAAAGAGTGAAGTCTGAAGAGTGAAGTCTGAAGAGTGAAGTCTGAAGAGTGAAGTCTGAAGAGTGAAGTCTAAAGAGTGAAGTCTAAAGAGTGAAGTCTGAAGAGTGAAGTCTGAAGAGTGAAGTCTAGAGAGTGAAGTCTAAAGAGTGAAGTCTAGAGAGTGAAGTCTAAAGAGTGAAGTCTGAAGAGTGAAGTCTGAAGAGTGAAGTCTGAAGAGTGAAGTCTAAAGAGTGAAGTCTAAAGAGTGAAGTCTAAAGAGTGAAGTCTGAAGAGTGAAGTCTGAAGAGTGAAGTCTAAAGAGTGAAGTCTAGAGAGTGAAGTCTAAAGAGTGAAGTCTGAAGAGTGAAGTCTGAAGAGTGAAGTCTAGAGAGTGAAGTCTAAAGAGTGAAGTCTGAAGAGTGAAGTCTAAAGAGTGAAGTCTGAAGAGTGAAGTCTAAAGAGTGAAGTCTAAAGAGTGAAGTCTGAAGAGTGAAGTCTGAAGAGTGAAGTCTGAAGAGTGAAGTCTGAAGAGTGAAGTCTAAAGAGTGAAGTCTAAAGAGTGAAGTCTGAAGAGTGAAGTCTGAAGAGTGAAGTCTAGAGAGTGAAGTCTAAAGAGTGAAGTCTAAAGAGTGAAGTCTAATGAGTGAAGTCTAAAGAGTGAAGTCTAAAGAGTGAAGTCTGAAGAGTGAAGTCTGAAGAGTGAAGTCTGAAGAGTGAAGTCTGAAGAGTGAAGTCTAAAGAGTGAAGTCTAAAGAGTGAAGTCTGAAGAGTGAAGTCTGAAGAGTGAAGTCTGAAGAGTGAAGTCTAAAGAGTGAAGTCTAGAGAGTGAAGTCTGAAGAGTGAAGTCTAGAGATTGAAGTCTGAAGAGTGAAGACTAAAGAGTGAAGTCTAAAGAGTGAAGTCTGAAGAGTGAAGTCTGAAGAGTGAAGTCTGAAGAGTGAAGTCTAGAGAGTGAAGTCTGAAGAGTGAAGTCTAAAGAGTGAAGTCTAAAGAGTGAAGTCTGAAGAGTGAAGTCTGAAGAGTGAAGTCTGAAGAGTGAAGTCTAGAGAGTGAAGTCTGAAGAGTGAAGTCTGAAGAGTGAAGTCTAGAGAGTGAAGTCTGAAGAGTGAAGTCTAGAGATTGAAGTCTAGAGATTGAAGTCTAGAGAGTGAAGTCTAGAGAGTGAAGTCTGAAGAGTGAAGTCTAAAGAGTGAAGTCTGAAGAGTGAAGTCTGAAGAGTGAAGTCTGAAGAGTGAAGTCTAAAGAGTGAAGTCTAAAGAGTGAAGTCTGAAGAGTGAAGTCTAAAGAGTGAAGTCTAAAGAGTGAAGTCTAAAGAGTGAAGTCTGAAGAGTGAAGTCTGAAGAGTGAAGTCTAGAGAGTGAAGTCTAAATAGTCTAAAGTCTAAGACGTACAACTGCAGTAGGTGGTGGTAATGTAACACTTGGATACAACCGCCATAAAACACCACAGAAGAAGAGTTTACATCAAAACCTAATTTCCCATGTGACCATGACACCATGTGACCCATGACACCATGTGACCATGACACCATGTGACCCGTGACACCATGTGACCCGTGACACCATGTGACCCATGACACCATGTGACCATGACACCATGTGACCATGACACCATGTGACCCATGACACCATGTGACCCGTGACACCATGTGACCCGTGACACCATGTGACCCATGACACCATGTGACCCATGACACCATGTGACCATGACACCATGTGACCCGTGACACCATGTGACCCGTGACACCATGTGACCCATGACACCATGTGACCATGACACCATGTGACCCATGACACCATGTGACCCATGACACCATGTGACCATGACACCATGTGACCCATGACACCATGTGACCCGTGACACCATGTGACCCATGACACCATGTGACCATGACACCATGTGACCCATGACACCATGTGACCCATGACACCACGTGACCATGACACCATGTGACCATGAGACCCGTGACACCATGTGACCCACAACACCATGTGACCCGTGACACCATGTGACCCATGACACCATGTGACCCATGACACCATGTGACCATGACACCATGCGACCATGACACCATGTGACCATGACACCATGTGACCCATGACACCATGTGACCATGACACCATGTGACCCATGACACCATGTGACCATGACACCATGCGACCATGACACCATGTGACCATGACACCATGTGACCCGTGACACCATGTGACCATGACACCATGCGACCATGACACCATGTGACCCATGACACCATGTGACCATGACACCATGTGACCCGTGACACCATGTGACCCATGACACCATGTGACCCATGACACCATGCGACCATGACACCATGTGACCATGACACCATGTGACCCGTGACACCATGTGACCCATGACACCATGTGACCATGACACCATGTGACCCATGACACCATGTGACCATGACACCATGCGACCATGACACCATGTGACCATGACACCATGTGACCCGTGACACCATGTGACCCATGACACCATGTGACCATGACACCATGCGACCATGACACCATGTGACCCGTGACACCATGTGACCCATGACACCATGTGACCATGACACCATGTGACCCGTGACACCATGTGACCCATGACACCATGTGACCATGACACCATGTGACCATGACACCATGCGACCATGACACCATGTGACCATGACACCATGTGACCCGTGACACCATGTGACCATGACACCATGTGACCCGTGACACCATGTGACCCATGACACCATGTGACCATGACACCATGTGACCATGACACCATGTGACCCGTGACACCATGTGACCATGACACCATGTGACCCGTGACACCATGTGACCCATGACACCATGTGACCATGACACCATGTGACCCGTGACACCATGTGACCCATGACACCATGTGACCATGACACCATGTGACCCGTGACACCATGTGACCCATGACACCATGTGACCATGACACCATGCGACCATGACACCATGTGACCATGACACCATGTGACCATGACACCATGCGACCATGACACCATGTGACCCGTGACACCATGTGACCATGACACCATGTGACCATGACACCATGCGACCATGACACCATGTGACCATGACACCATGTGACCCGTGACACCATGTGACCCGTGACACCATGTGACCATGACACCATGTGACCCGTGACACCATGTGACCCATGACACCATGTGACCCATGACACCATGTGACCCATGACACCATGTGACCATGACACCATGTGACCCATGACACCATGTGACCCATGACACCATGTGACCCATGACACCATGTGACCATGACACCATGTGACCCATGACACCATGTGACCCATGACACCATGCGACCATGACACCATGCGACCATGACACCATGTGACCATGACACCATGTGACACATGACACCATGTGACCATGACACCATGTGACCCATGACACCATGTGACCATGACACCATGCGACCATGACACCATGTGACCATGACACCATGTGACCCGTGACACCATGTGACCATGACACCATGCGACCATGACACCATGTGACCCATGACACCATGTGACCCGTGACACCATGTTACCCGTGACACCATGTGACCCATGACACCATGTGACCCATGACACCATGTGACCATGACACCATGCGACCATGACACCATGTGACCATGACACCATGTGACCCGTGACACCATGTGACCCATGACACCATGTGACCATGACACCATGTGACCCATGACACCATGTGACCATGACACCATGCGACCATGACACCATGTGACCATGACACCATGTGACCCGTGACACCATGTGACCCATGACACCATGTGACCATGACACCATGCGACCATGACACCATGTGACCATGACACCATGTGACCCGTGACACCATGTGACCCATGACACCATGTGACCATGACACCATGTGACCCGTGACACCATGTGACCCATGACACCATGTGACCATGACACCATGCGACCATGACACCATGTGACCATGACACCATGTGACCATGACACCATGTGACCATGACACCATGCGACCATGACACCATGTGACCCGTGACACCATGTGACCATGACACCATGTGACCATGACACCATGTGACCCGTGACACCATGTGACCATGACACCATGTGACCCGTGACACCATGTGACCCATGACACCATGTGACCATGACACCATGTGACCCGTGACACCATGTGACCCATGACACCATGTGACCATGACATGTGAATATTGCGTGTAAATTGCTCTCATCTTGTAGTGTAACATCTATAAAATGTGTCCATGTTATTGCAATATTTACTTTGTGTATTTGTGAAAACTAAATGTATTTGACGCTTGAAACATCATTATTTCTGTTGATGGTATTAAATGAGTAGAAACATGATAAACAAGCTGTGAAGTGTATTGTTTCATCTGAACAGCCTCCGTTTGTTCTGTTGAAAGCAGTTTCCAGAGTGTTTTTTTAACAATACAAATGATAATTGTTGCTATGGCGACATCCCATTGAGAAACAGCTCATCAGACGTCCATTCATCCGTCTGCAGAGCTTTTGTCCTGCTCAGAGCGGTGACTGTTCAGAGCGTGCAGATCAGTTCAACTGTGTGTGATCCCAAAGTCAGGCTCAGTGGTGAATGTCTGACCTGTCTCTGGAGCTCCGGTCGTCGAGGCGATATCGACTGCTGCACAGATCCCTCTGCACTGGCCTCAGACAGATCCTCCCGCAGGTGATGAGGGGAGGTGACCTGACCACCAGACACCTGCCGTGGGGCTCCTGCCCCAGGCCTGGCTTCAGGGTGGGGCCCCGGGTACACCAGGCCTGGCTTCAGGGTGGGGCCCCGGGTACACCAGGCCTGGCTTCAGGGTGGGGCCCCGGGTACACCAGGCCTGGCTTCAGGGTGGGGCCCCGGGTACACCAGGCCTGGCTTCAGGGTGGGGCCCCGGGTACACCAGGCCTGACTTCAGGGTGGGGCCCCGGTTACACCAGTCCAAGCGACATAACTGTCCTCGCTCGTCATGAGGGGCATTATAACGTTTGTAGCAGTCCAAAGTTAACACTCACTTACCTAATTAATTACGAACATCCTAATTATTCTCGAGATAAATTTACAAGTGTTTTTCTATTTTTGTTTCTTCTTTTTGTAAGGGTTTTGCCTGCAGGCTTCATTGGACAGGACAGTGCAGGGTGAAAGTGGGATGAGATTAGGGAATGACATACAGAACATTGTTGCGAGCTGGATTTGCACTTGCGCCGCAGCGAGAAATCATTTGAGCTTGTGCTGCTGGGACCCTGTGTGGGGGGGGCAGCGTGGGGAAGGGGGGACCCTGTGTGGGGAGGGGGGGACCCTGCGTGGGGAAGGGGGGACCCTGTGTGGGAAGGGGGCGGACCCTGCGTGGGGAGGGGGGGACCCTGCGTGGGGAGGGGGGGACTCTGCGTGGGGAAGGGGGGAGCCTGCGTGGGGAGGGGGGGACCCTGCGTGGGGAAGGGGGGAGCCTGCGTGGGAAGGGGGCGGACCCTGCGTGGGGAGGGGGGGAGCCTGCATGGGGAGGGGGGGACCCTGCGTGGGGAAGGGGGGACCCTGTGTGGGAAGGGGGCGGACCCTGCGTGGGGAGGGGGGGACCCTGCGTGGGGAGGGGGGGACTCTGCGTGGGGAAGGGGGGAGCCTGCGTGGGG